>NC_056559.1:31992274-32042074 GCF_013358625.1 Macadamia integrifolia | reverse complement strand
TTTTTTTTTTCTATGCTTGCAACCCAGGCGAAAGAGTGATGAGGATTTTTCATTTATTTTTCCTGTTTGATCTTTGTAGAAGGATCGTGTAATTGTTTGGTGATCTGTGAAATTTTGAGAATCTGACCTTTTTCTTTGGTTCTCTTTTCTTCTGTCTTGCATCGTTGCAGTTGGAGTTTGAGTTTAGGGCTTTATACTCTCTTTCTGTTCAATGGTTTTGGTGCAGAAACTATTGTAACGACCCTTCTCATCTTCAAGCTCCAGTGAAGCCATGGCCAGACCGATGACGGTGGAGAAGCTTGAAGGACAATGTTCTTTCGCGCCATCTCCAACAGTTTTCCCCGCAAAGTCCCACCAAATTGGCAGGACTTTGTGAGGGGTTGGGGTGGGAGAATTTTGCATCCACGTCAGCCGACAGGGAAAGGCACAAATATTTTTGTTGTCTTTTGAAAACCCCACCCCAGATAAACAAACGACTTTAAAACCTATGGGGTGGGATAATACGTACAACTATCCCACCCATCAAACTCCCCTCTAAACAAACGGCCCCTTAATATTGCAGCTCATGCTCCATTTCTGAACTCAAGTCCAGCCCAACCTAAGATCCGGCTGGAATATCGCAGCCCAGGCTCAACCCAGCCAAACCCAACTCTTATCGGACCAGGTTAGCCTTTTAATCCTGGCAGCCCCAATTTTTGTCAATTAAAGGTTAGGCACGGCCGGGCCAGAGCCCCCCCCCCCCTCTGGTTTTCACTGTATGTATTATTTATAATTTATAATTTATAATTATAGATTATATATTTATATATACATGGTCAGGTCAGACCGGGCTCAACCCATAGGCTCAGGTGAAGCCCGGACCATCTCTACCCCAGGCTTAGATATCGATTCAGCCCATTGGCTGAAAAGCTCAACCCAACCATAATCTATGGGCTGAAAAGCCCATCGCAGGCCCTGTCGGGCTCAAGGCAGGCTTGGGCGTGCTTGAGCTCCCTCGGCCAAATTTGCACCCCTAGGTGATAGGCTCTCCTCAAGAATCTAAATTGACGTGGTATTAATTAATGGATATTAGCGGCTTGGACGTTTGGATGTCTTAACACAAGAGGGACAATATTTACCAGGGGACATGAACTGCTGATGCAATCCAACTTGTTAGTGGAAAGAATTCCTCAAATATATGAAGGCATCAAGGATCTAAACAAACCAATGGATGACTATAAGAATGGTTTAAGGTATTGGTATTGTATTGATATTGATACAAAAACATATTAGATGTATTGGTCAAAGAGTTGTTTGTTGTTAAATTGGTGTTTAATACTGACCAATGTATACATGGTAGTTATATCTAGAACAATGACTATAACTCTTTATAACTCTCAACATCTCAACACCAAGAGATTAGAACATTCTCCGCTTTCTATTCTATCAATTTCTAGGTTATCCAACGTGGCTAGTGAAGGATAGGTGTAGAAACAAAAACCTAATTTGTTGCAAAAAAAATTGAAATTTACAAACTAACAATCACCCGCAAAAAAATCTACATGATTCGGCAAAATTACCTACATCTATGGTGAGATAAGACCTACTTCACTATCAATAAAGAATAAATTACAACCACTCATCTTCGTATCTCTCTTAGGTTATCGTTACAATTCATAATAACATTATATAGAGATAAATTTTACCAAAATACTTAAATAATCCTTCCAAAAATATGTCATGTTTTATCTTAAAAGAAAAAAAATTTTGTCGTGAGGTCATTCGTAAGCCAAGATAGGATCTGCAACTCGTACAATCACCTGATTGTACGAGTCAGTATTCAACACCTATCCTTACTTTTGTCATTACAAAGATAAAAATGATATATTTGAAAACAAAAAAGACAGATGTTAAATGCTAAATCGTACGCTATCTAAGCCTATCCCTTCCCACAATCCCACTCCATTAAAGAATCTAGATCCTCAACCCACGTGGGGAGCCACCCCAAGAGGCCAAAACTCAGAAAAAGGCGAATCAAAGAAGGTGCTTTGTAAATATTCGCCCACTGTTTGATTGGGTTCTCACGCTTTACTGGTGAGTTCCCAGTTCCCAGTTCCCAGTTCCCAGTTCCCACTCACTTTATTGAACTACAAATTTATGGTCCCTTCTTTCTTTCTGCTTTTCGCAGAGAAAGATAAGGTAGAAAACCCATCCCTTTCCCCACTGGAGTACTTCTCTCGTTCTCTATCCCCATTCGAATTCAAGTCCTTTTACAGGATAGTAGGATTATGTCTTCGTATATCCATCCCAATAATCGGATTGATCTCAGGTCCTTTAAACAGACTTTCCCTGTTTGGGCTTGAGAAAAAAAAAAAAATCAGAAATTATAATTAATTAATGGATCTCCATCTGCGACGAGGGTTCTTTAGATGGTCAGTTATGGTGATCGTCTTCATGTTTGTGTTTGCGGTCAATCTCAACGTGGCTGTGGGTTCGAGCAGTCGCACCACCTCAACCTTCTTCCGCCGTGCAGTTGCCTCTCCGCCTCCTCTTGTTGGGCTGTGCGAGTCTTCCGTGATCGTACATGGTTACCAATGCAAGGAGTTCTATGTAAGAGAGAGAGAGAGAGAGAGAGGTTTTTCATTTCGATGGTGAAACGCCAATTCCTTTGTTGTTGACTTAATTGAAGTGGTTCAGGTGAAAACGGAAGATGGGTATGTGCTTAACATGCAAAGAATCTCATCAGGGGGACGTTCAATAGGTGGTGGAAGTGTCAATGATCAACCAGTCCTACACTCCTACTGCAACATGGTGTACTCGTGGTATGCTTTATCATTACTTTATATCAAACTTATCGATCTTTAGTTAATTCGTATTTAAAACGTGAATAAAAAGTGTTTGGATCAGCTCCTCCGATTTTTCCAATTCTGATCCGAAACATGAAATCCACTTATTTTCTAAATAAATAAAAAATAATTTAATTAATGCAATAACACACATGGGTATCCACAAAGAGGCAGGCATGCAAGACGGTCTTTTCACATAATCATGTTGAGTGGAATGCGGCGTGACAGGACAGAGATGGGGAAATAACCATCTCACCCCATTGTTGGATGTTTGAATGCTTGGATGTATGCTCCAATTAATTTGCCCCCACACATTGAGGTAGCTTTCCCTCTAGAAATAAGTGATGGAATCGGTCCTGCTGATTCCGAATTAGATCCATTCAGCAACGACCAAAGTCAGTTACAATAATCCTAGAATTATTGGACATTTGATCTGAAAACACATCGATTCAAGGAAATCTTAATTAGAAAGAATATTCATATTCAAACAGTGGAAACCAATTTGACTGATTCCAAGGTGAATCGGCCAATTCTCAATTCGATTCACCGATTTTTGTAACCCAACCCTTCTCTCTCCCCAAATTACATTAGAGCTTGGAGGTTTATCCATGAGTTGCTGGGTGGTTGCAGGTGTACTGGCCCATTTGCAATTTCCAAGCTCTTGTTGGTTAAATCCGTGACCCATCTCTCTGCACCCACCCCATGACTTTCGTTTGTCCAAACAAACGAATAATGCCACAAACCCAGTACAGTCACAGAACAATGAACAGTGACAATGGACTGGGAAGTGGGAACTTGGAACTTGGGCTGGGCAGTGTTTGGCTTGGGCTTGCTCACATTTTTTGGTTGGCTTGGGCTTGCTCACATTTTTTGGTTTTCTCACTAATGTGTCTATGACTGGTGAGTCCTGGTGGATGATGAAGTGTTTGTTTTGTTTTATTGATAATTGAGATCTTATGGCTTTGTTGTCTATATAAATAGGATGGGATGACATGGGTCCTGAATTCTCCACAACAGTCCCTGGGCTTCATCTTGGCGGATAGTGGGTTTGACGTATGGATTGCTAACACCAGATGGACCAGATTTAGCCGTCAACATTCTACTCTCGATGCTTCCCATCCTGTAATTAGTGTTCTTGGCCGTTTCTGCTCTTCTTATCTTAATTAGATAAAGATTTTTAGGACTCTAGATCAGGTTCTCCTATGAGAATTATTTTCATATGATTTGATTCACACAGATAGAATTTATCTCAAAGTTCGTCTTTAGATAGATTCTATCTGTGTGAATCAGAACTTACAAGAATCATTCTCATATGAGGACTTAATCCACTCTCGATTCTTAGTATTAATTACTCAAAACTTAATTAAGTAGTATCTTAAATATTGCAGGAATATTGGAACTGGTCTTGGGACGATCTTGTTGAGTACGATCTCCCCGCTACATTCAACTTCGTGTATCATCAAACAGGGCAGAAGCTCCATTACGTGGGCCATTCCTTGGTCATCATCTAATTCATAAATAATATATCTTTTTTGATCTAAGAGTTCTAATTAGTCACTAATAAATGGATTAATTAATACAGGGGACTCTGATCGCTTTGGCATCATTCTCGGAAGGAAAGTTGGTGGACAAGTTGAGATCGGCAGCTTTGCTTAGCCCTATTGCTTACTTGAGCCATATGACCACTTGTATTGGGGTACTTGCGGCCAAAGCCTTCCTTGGAGAGGTACGTGCCTAAGCAAGCTTTCTACTACTTTCAAACAGAGTAGGATGTAACGTTATTGTCTTTCCGCTTTAGCAGATAACCACTCTGGTTGGTGTGGCGGAGTTCAACCCAAAAGGGTAAAATCATAATGAATTTGACCAACTTTTATAAAAGTGGTTCTGTCCATCTCCTCTTTAATTTACTGAAAAGAAGAAAAGCTTTGGAACTTGACTTACTGACGATCTCTCATAATGGTAATTAAAAACACAGGGAAGTTGTTGCTCAATTTCTCAATTCACTCTGCAAGAATCCTGGGATCGACTGCTATGATCTATTGACTTCAGTCACAGGTAATTACCAACCATACATACATTTTTTTTTTCCTAATGATGGGTATTCAAGCCTTGGTGTGAGTAGTCTCGCAGGTCCATTCTGATCTTACAATTACAGGGAATCACGTTATATCGGGGTTGAATAAGAACCATATAATTTTCACTGAAAGTAGTGAAAATCACTAATTAAACACCTGTGTGAGTAGCCCTAGATCAAATTCTTGTACAAGAACCATTTTCATATGTGTGGAGCAGTCCCATACGAGAATGGTTCTCCTACGAAAACTTGATCCTCACTTAAAAAATAAAAAGAATCGAATTTAAAACCATACACTTTCTGAGATGAAAGTTTCTTACCAATTCAATTACCCTATTGGGGTTATACATGCCATCTTGTCTTTCTTATCATCTATTTTCAATGTTTCCACCTCAGCTCAAGTTAGGGACCATATATAAAATTGATATTAATTTGTTGATGATGCAATATAAGGAAAAAATTGCTGTCTCAATGCCTCCACGGTTGATATGGTCTTGAAGAATGAGCCTCAGTCCACCTCCACCAAGAACATGGTCCACCTCGCTCAAAGTAAGTCCCTTAAATTAAACAAATAAAAGAGTTATTAATTATTGTGATTATCATATTAAGTAAATAGTAATTAAAATGTGTGCAGCTGCTCGAGATGGGATATTGTCAAAGTTCAATTATGGGATCCAGGTGATGAATGTGGAGCATTACGGGCAATGGAGGCCACCCATCTATAACCTCTCAAACATTCCCAGAAATCTTCCTTTGTTCCTCAGCTATGGAGGACTGGATGCCCTTTCAGACGTTGAAGACGTAGAGAATTTGCTGGACAAGCTTAAGTTCCACGACAGAGACGAGCTCACCACTCTGTTCATCAAGGATTACGCACACGCTGATTTCATAATGGGTGTCAACGCCAAGGAGATGGTCTACAATTCCCTCATCGCCTTCTTCACACGCCACTGATCATCCCAATTCAATTATATTATTACCACTCTTCATAATATGCCCATTTGTCCTTGTCCTACCACTAGATTTGGAATCCTTTTTCTCTTCTTCATTTAATAGATTCCAAATCCATGGATCAGGGACGCACGAGATTGTTCTCTAACGTGAACCAGATCTGAATTCGTTATATCACTCTTATGTCCCTTGTCTACAAGTCGAGTTGTGTACACAGATATATATTGAAAATATTAGAAAATAATTTGATCATGAAATTTGCTGCATAGCTAATCCAAACCTGAAGTAGCGACAACCAAATTCCCTAAACAGATTATATATACAGGGTCAAGTTGGGCTGAACTGGGTTCAACCTAGCCCAAACTTGGCCTGACCATAGCTTAGGACTAGGAATCTCAATCCTGAACCACACTTGGGGCTGAAAAGCCCAATCCAGGCACGACCGGGCTCTTGGCAAGCTTTGATTGGGTTTGGACCTGTCGGGCCAACCTTTCATCTTTACTCTCAAGTATATGAAGGTATCAAGGACCTAAACAAATCAATGCGTAACTATATTAGTGGTGCAAGGTGTCCGTATCACATTGATTGATACATATTGATATTTCTTTGTTATTAACTTTACACCCAATATTACGAACACTAGGATAGCCTAGTGGTGGTAGCTTTGGCTTGTAGAGCCGGCACCTAGGGGAGAAGGTCGTGGGATCAAACCCTGTTGTACATATTGTGTGAGTGTTAAGCACACGATCTCAGGTATGATTCCCTATCTGTGCGCGTAGCTGGTTCGAACACCTTAGTTAACAAAAAAAAAAAAAGAAAAAAAAAACTTTATATCTAATACACGTGTCTCACTTTCTGCTCATTTCTAAGATCATACCAGCAATGGATCCAGTGAAGAGATGGGTTGTTGTTCCAGTGGGTCCAGCTGAGTACGATATATATTATGTCAACCGACGCCTCGAATGGAAGAGAGGGAGAAGGATAAGATAAGCTGATCAGGATGGGTCCCACTGCTGACTTGCTACGTACCAAGACATCCAACTTGAATTTAGTTCTTAGTTTTTCATTCCCCCACTCACTTTATTGAATTAGGATGGAGAAAATTTGGTTGTTGCCGGTCTAAGTATCTGCAACCCCTTTTCACAGTCAAAGAAATGAAATAATTTATTTTCCTTTAGAATTCATAAATACTCTGTTAGATTATAAAACTTTTCAAAATACCTTTTAGATTCTATTTCTTTTATTACCACATGGGTTATAGTATTTTTCAAAATACCCTTCTATATATTCCCTTCTTTCTGATTTTATAAGCAGATAGAAAGATAAGAAGGGAAAACCCATCCCTTTCCTCACCTGTCCTTTTTAAAGGATGGGAGTCTTCTAGTATATCAATTACAATATTTCTGATTGATCTGATCAGCTCCTTCCTACTTACTACTGTTGTTAACTAAAATGGATTTCCATCTGCGAGGAGGGTTCTTCAAATGGTCAGTTTTGATGATCATCTTCTTGTTTGTCCTTGCGGTCAAGCCCAATGAGGCTGTGGGGCTGTGTGAATCTTCTGTAATCGTACATGGTTACCAATGCCAGGAGTTCTATGTAAGAGAGAGAGAGAGAGAGAGAGCTTCTTCTACTTGTTCTATTTTTCTTCTAGTTAATAGTATTAGTAGTAGTAACAGTAACAGGAGTAGCAGAGCTTCTTGATCATGAGTTGATTCAAGTGTTGTTGATCAGGTGAAAACGGAAGATGGGTATGTGCTTAACATGCAAAGAATGGCAGGGGGGGATGGTTCAGGAAAGGTCAATAAACAACCAGTCTTACTGCAACATGGTGTACTTGCGGTACGTTCATCATAACTCATGATAGTTAACTACTCCTACATGCCTTGCTTTACAATTTCTCTTTCTTTTAATGAAATTCAGGTTGTAATAATTAAGTTAAATGGATTTAATTGTTATTTAATTTTTTTTTTTAAAATCATCTTTGAAATATTTTAAAATTAAGCCATCTTCTTCTTCTTATTATTATTTCAAAATCATTTTTTTTCCTCGTCCCTTTCCCACCAAAGACCCTTTCAAATTCGGTTAGGGTCCTCATACAAGAACCACTCTTATACGGTGCCTGATCCATACTTAGATTCTGCTCAAAGTAACATACAATTGAAAGAAAAGAGAGATTAAGTATAATCCAAATGTGAATCAGGCACTGTACGAGAATTGGTGGACCTAATCCGGACTCTTTAAAGTCCCAGACACAACATAAATTACATCTAAATCTACTTTTGGCCGTCTCTACTTTTTTAGTTTAAACCAATAAGGGATTATTGCCGAGTGATACTAAGTGACTAATGTGGACCAAACTAACCTTTGGTTTCTGGCCATGGAGCCCATTTACTTTATCAACTTCCGAACTTTGGGTTATGAGTACTTAAAAGCCTGAGTATCAAGATGGATAAGCCTTTCTTTAAGATCGCAAGTCTAACAATTGCACACTACTCAATCTATCTGGTGTAGGCTTAAATTCCTCTTCTATTAATTCCTAACCATGGATTACTCACTACATTAGTATTAGCGTATCAGGAGAGCAGATCAAGTCCTCTTATAAGAACCATTCTCGTATGGGGATTGATCCATATAGATGGAATCTTCCCAACAATCAAATCTCTGGTGGATTCCATCTGTATAAATCAACCCGTACAAGAGTGATTCTTGTACGAGAACCTAATCCACACTCGCGTATCAGTCGATAAGCATTTGTTTTCTACTAAAAAAAAAAAAAAACTTTACTAATGCAAACTCCTAAGTATGTCTCTTTAGGCCCTGATGATGTAAGAACTCCAAGTTTCAAAGCGGAATTGGGGAAATTTGAAGGGCTGATTTGTCGTGCCATTAGTTTTGGTCTTGTCTTGCAGGCAGGTCGTGACAGAATGCATGCCACGAGGTACCCTATTAAAATAACTAGAGTGGCTCTCCACCTTGTAATGATCTTATCTTAACCATCCTAACTTCAAATTAAGTGGTTCAAGTTGCAGATTGCTCCTAATCTAGTCAAGAATTAATCTGTACAAGTTTCGAGTAATTTGGACTTGTCGTGGCCTTGGTCTTGGTCTTAATCTTGGTCTTGCCTTGCCTATCGGTTGTGACAGGCTGCTTGGCTTTTGCTCACATTTTTTTTTTCTGTTTTCCCACCATATCTAGATCATATATGGACGTGGTGATGGTGAGGCGTTTGTGTTTTTTTTTTTTGTTGATATTTGAGATATTGAATTCGGATCAGGTATTCGTATGAGAACAATTTCGTATGTTTTTGGTTCTTAGATGTAGAATCCATTCTCTCTCTCTCTGTATTTAATGGATTTCAAATTCACAGACAAAAACGTGAACCTGATTCGCTCTCTGAGATATTAGGGTGATAATGGTGGTGTTGGTTGGCTTTGTGTATATAGGATGGGATGACATGGTTCCTAAATTCTCCCCAACAATCGCTAGGGTTCATCTTGGCGGATAGTGGATTTGATGTATGGATTGCAAACACCAGAGGGACTAGATTTAGCCGTCAACATGCTACTTTGGATGCATCTAAACCTGTAATTATCTTATGTGGTGTTCTTGGCTGTTCCTTCTCTTTACTACACTATTAGTCAAGTCTAACCTTAATTAGATAAAATTTCTCAGGAATACTGGAACTGGTCTTGGGACGAGCTTGTTGACTACGATCTCCCTGCTACATTTGACTTTGTGTATCATCAAACAGGGCAGAAGCTCCATTACGTGGGCCATTCCTTGGTTCTCATCATCTTCATAAATAGTTTTTCTTATTCTTTATATTATTAAGATCTCTAATTACTCACTTGTAAAGAGGTTGATTTATTAATTAATATGCAGGGGACTTTGATCGCTTTGGCATCCTTCTCGGAAGGGAAGTTGGTAGACAAGTTGAGATCTGCAGCTTTGCTTAGCCCTGTTGCCTACTTGAGCCATATGACCACTAGCATTGGCATACTTGCGGCCAAAGCCTTCCTAGGAGAGGTACGTATACCCTAACAAGCCCCGTCAACTTCATGGTTTTAGGTATTGGGATTGGATCTGTATCACCAATAATTGTACTGCTCATGCCTGATACCGCATCGGTGGTATCATAACAAAGGAGGGCAAAACAGGAAAAAAAAATCCATATCAATATACAAAAGTGTATAATCGGTAGAGACCAATATTGTGTCCTAAAACCATGCTCGTCGATGACTTTCAATTCAACATATTAGGGTTGTAAAATTTTGGCTTGAACCAATTAGACTAATTGGTCAGTGTTGACCAAATTGGATCCTTAACGGGCAACTTCGGCTTGGACTGATAGCAATGACATATTTTGGCTCAGGCATTTGCTCATATAATCTCACTAAGGAAGGGGCCATTTTCATTGTTACCATGCCGGCTGTTAAAATGAGATCCAATAAGAACCCATTAGCCCAACATGATGCAAAACTAAAAACCAAACTGGATTGAGATCGATCATAACTTATGATGCTGGTTTCGATTTGATGCAGTTGAGACTAAAGATCAATCAATCCAGCTTGACCAAAATCAGATCAAACCGACCGATCAATTGACACCCTATAAAGTATTGTGCCGAATTGACACTCCTATAAAGTATTGTGTGGAATAGCATGGTGGAGTCGTGGACTAAGGAATGGTTGAACCCAGCCAAGATTTCACTCTGGGCTTTAGAACTCTAAGCTTAAAGCCTTGGACTGGCCCCAGATAGCTCTTAAGCCGTTTGTCATTGGGCTTTGGTTTGGAGTATTATAGAACCAGTTGAAAATGGACTACACTGGACCAGCCAAAACCGACACCAAACATGGAAAACAAATCGAAACCAGACTGAACCAGATATCAAACCAATAAGAGAAAATAAAATCGAAACTAAACCTTTCCGATTACCAATGGTAAACTGACCTGGTTTATTTACCTGGATCTGCCCTCTACTTCTTCTCTACTTTGTTAAGAGTAGGATATAACGTTATTGTCTTTCCGCTTTAGCAGATAATCAGTCTGGTTGGTGTGGCAGAGTTCAACCCCAAAGTGTAAGATCACAATGAATTTGACCAACTTTTATAAAAGTGTTCCTGTCTGTCTCCTCTTTCATTTACTGAAAAGAAGAAAAGCTCTGGAACTTGACTTACTGATCAGTGGTCCATAATGGTTATTGAAAACACAGGGAAGCTGTTGCCCAGTTCCTCAATTCACTCTGCAAGAATCCTGGGGTCGACTGCTATGACCTTTTAACCTCATTCACAGGTAATTTCCTACTTTATATGTCATCTTATCATCTTTATTATTATTATTATTATTATTATTATTATTATTATTATTATTATTATTATTATTATTATTATTATTTTAGTGTTAAAGACGGGTATTTATGCCTTCAGCCTGATTAGTCTAGCCGGACCATATATACCATATATACTAAGCCCACAACCATATGAACTGAATCATACCGTGGTTGAATGAAAATTATTCAACTTTCACCGAAAGCGGTGAAGACTGAAGAGCACTAAACACCCGGTATTAGTGGCCCTAAGGAGGTAAAAGGGTCGAACTCAAAATCACACATTCTTGAGGCAAAATGTCCCTTGCCAACTTGGCTACCCCTTAGGGATTATATTTTCTGTATTGTCTTTCTCATCATCTATTTTCAATGTTTCCACTTCATCTTAAGTTGACCATAAAATAGATGGATATTAATTTGTTGATAATGCAATATAAGGCAAAAATTGCTGTCTCAATGCCTCCACGGTTGATATGGCCTTGAAGAATGAGCCACAGTCCACCTCGACCAAGAACTTGGTCCACCTCTCTCAAAGTAAGTCCCTGTAAATCAAACAATTAAAAGGGTTATTATTAGTAATACGGATTTGTAGTGATGATCTTATTAAGTAAGTAATTAAAATTTGCAGCTGTGAGAGATGGGACATTGTCAAAGTTCAATTACGAGTTCCAGGTGATGAACGTGGAGCATTACGGGCAAGGGAGACCACCCATCTATAACCTCTCAAACATTCCCACTAATCTTCCTTTGTTCCTCAGTTATGGAGGAAGGGACGCCCTTGCAGACGTTGAAGACGTAGAGAATTTGCTGGACAAGCTTAAGTTCCACCAAGGAGACAAGCTCACCACTCTGTTCATCAAGGATTACGCACATGTTGATTTCATAATGGGTGTCAACGCGAAGGAGATGGTCTATAATGCCCTCATCGCCTTCTTCGGACGCTATTGATCCCCATGGAGTTCATATTTTTATTTGTATGCTTAGGAATGAATATTTTGGTTATTTATATGCTTAAGTTTTTTAATTTTGAATATTATAATAGTAATTATCTAATCGAGACATATAGAAATCGATTCTTAGCATTTTCTTGGGATCTTCCTCTCTTCTCTCCTACCCTTAGATTAGCATCTTCTTCGAACCTTCCTCTCTTCTATCCCTCCCCACATTTTCTTGCATCATTCTCTACCCATCTCTTCAGGGCTTGATGGGGTTTTCTCCCTGGTCTAGCCAATTTGGCTTTGTATATTGTATTTGTTTTTCTTTCCTGTTTTAATATATTTTTCATTCACCCAAAAAAATTATCTAATCGAGACAATTTTGGTCCTAACTCTAAAAGGTTAGATTGATCAGGATTAACCAACAATTAGAATAGTTACATCGTTTTATCAAATGTTGTAGACACTTCATTTTGTCACCTTGAAGGTGTACACAAAATTATGATTCACATGATTTTAGATAATGATGAGGAACCATTTATAACTTTGGAGATCTCGTGTAATTCCCATCTAATATTTCGAACCATCCCCTATAGCCAAAGAATTAATATGACCCTATGAAAATGACCAAAATGCCATTGATATAGTTGATTGGGTCAAAGTTGGGTTGAGTGACTTTGAAATTGTTCGAAATTTTATGATATGATTATGTGTGTTTTATTTAAACCTTGCATCCAAAAATGATTGAAAATGAGTTGATTTGCTAATTATTTTATGAAGGAATGTTCTATTTTTAATCATGTGGGCCGATTCACATTCAAATGGATTTTTAAATTTTCTTTGGTTAAAATGGTTTTTTATTTTCACAACATGGATAGGATTCAAAACAAACTTTTCAACAACACTTTAGATCACTCAATTTGAACTTAACATTTGGAAATAAATGATTTTTTGAATTTTTGGAAAAACAGAAGGCTATTGTTAATTTCCTACATAGATTGGCTACCCAATCACCAATGGATTATTGGGTCAGGGACTCAGGAAATCAAATTTCAAATTACGACAACTATTTAAGAGCATTGGTGCGTGGGAGTTGTGAGCTTTATTTTGTAAATTTTCTTTCCTTTTCGAAAATTTGAAATCAAGGGGATTCTATTGACTCTGAAGAAAGCCCATATAATTAGCCGTTGTAACTTTTGTTGACTTAAGATTTGAAAGTATATGTTATATTTGTACGTTTTTTCTCGAATCTTCATTTTTTTTTCTCCCCGTTTGGTAAGCTCGGCGGCTAAAAGAAGATCATGTTTTTAAAATTCAAAACTGCTTCAGGAGCACCGTGATTTTCTACCGCAATTATTTTTCCTCATTTGGTGACCTTGAGTAATTAAAACTAGGTTAAAGACGAGAAAACTGTGGGGTTTCTTTCTCTAGCTATGATCTCTGTCCACCTCGTATGGTTTAGGGCAGTTCCGTCCGCGAATACAGGACCACAGCGACAACACCTTACCCGCCGCGCACCTTGTCCCTCTATCACCCAATCATGAGTTGCAATCACCATTTGAGGAATCGGATCGAATCAGTACCAACCTTAACCTATCCCAATTCTTGGCTAATATAAGGTAAAGGGTAAAATAGTAATCGAATCAAACCCTGGGCTAATTCTTCTTCAATAAACCTAGGGGATCAGATCCAGGCTGATCTGATTTTTAATCGTATTAGTATCGGCCATGATTGATCCCAACCCTGATTCTGTCTTCTCAAACCTATTCAAATGATTCTTCATGATAAGTAGAAACCAGAACCCCAAGGGGTGGCTGAGTTGTCAAGGGACTTTCGCCTCAAGAAGCATGTAGTTCTGAGTTCAACTCCTTTCACTTTCTTGGGGCCACTCACTCAGGGTGTTTAGTGCTCTTCACTGCTTTCAGTGAAAGTTGAATTGATTTAAGTTTTGATATATGCATGTTATCACTATTATTGTTTATGTTTTCCCTCCCCTTGAAAATGGAGTGCGGATTAAGTTCTTGTACGAGAACCATTCTTGTACGATTCCATGTGTGTGGATCAAGAGAACCTAATCCGCACTCTTAAAAACATACCCCTGTCATCTCAATCCCCTTATTGGTTGAGCCACTATCTCTAAGAAAGCTAGTTGCGTGATTAACCTCCTATCATAGTCTCATACTATTATTAATCCTGCTTATATATACTTTTTGAGCTGCATCGATCAACATTTATGAGATATGAGACTGATTCGTTAAGGAGAAGTGGTAGCAGAGGGTGTTGAGTTTCCGTTCCTATAAGCCAGGTAGCTGAATACGAAACATGCATCATCCCTTCCTTGTTCCTCTAATCATCTAACCTCCCAAATGGCCAAAACACAGAAAGCAAAGGACCAAATACTACTCAAAAGTATATGAGTATCTTATATGGAGTACTCATCCCTCTGCTTTCATTCGCTTGCTAAGAGATCCAACACCAAAATGAAAGTTCTATAGTTTCTTCTTTCTTCCTGTTTATAGCAGAGAAAAAGAAAGGATGGGTTCCCTTTTCCAACCTGGGTTTGCACTTTCCCTTTGACTTCTCACGTATTTTCAAAAGAGCGAATCAAGTCTTCGTATGAGAAATATTCTTATACGGTATTGATCTACACGGATGGAATCCATCCAACAACCAATTCTGTGGTGAATTCAATCTGTGTGGATTAATGCTTTCAGGAATAGTTCTTCTACGAGAACCTGATCCACATTCTCTTTTTAAAGGGTAGAAATCTTCATAGAGTAAAATTTTTTGGGTAGAAAAATCTCCACAAGTCAATTACAATATTTTTCTCAGCTAGCTCCTCCATATATATAGACTTCCCTTGCTTAGGCTGGGGGAAAACGAAAATCAGAAATTATTATTGTTAACTAATGGATCTCCATCTGCAACGAGGGTTTATGCTGAGATGGTCAGTCATGATGATCGTCTTCATATACGGCCGTGCAAAAGCTCTTCCTCCTACTCCTCCTCCTACCCCTGCTCCTACTCCTCCTCCTCCTCCTACTCCTTCCCCTGCTATGGGGGTGTGCAAGTCTTCTGTGATGGTTCATGGTTACCAATGCCAGGAGTTCTACGTAAGACAGAATTCTTCTTCTTCTTCTTCTTTGCTTTTGAGTTGATTAAAGTGTGTTGTTGATGAATATGAGTTGTTGTCAGGTGAAAACAGAAGATGGGTATGTGCTTAACATGCAAAGAATCTCAACATCAGGGGGTGGACGTTCTTCAGGTGGTAGTCGTGGCGGTGGAAAAAAGGTCAATAAACAACCAGTCTTACTACAACACGGCGTACGTACCGTTAAGTAGATATATCTCTTGATTTCAGGCCCTGTGGAGAGAGAGAGAGAGAGAGAGAGAGAGAGAGAGAGAGAGAGAGAGAGAAGGAACTTGGTCAAGTATGATTTTACTCCTATTCCGACACTGATACTTTATTCAGATTGGTTGAGTATGAATATCGGTCCCAATCAATATCAGTACAACCAATACAGCCGATTTGAAATCAATACTTAGAACCATGTTGGTGGGTGTCATGAGTTTTTTTTTTTTCTGTTCCCTGATAATTGATATATTGTGGTGGTGATTGTTTCTATTGTGCGTATTTATATAGGATGGGATGACATGGCTCTTGAATACTCCACAACAATCATTGGCGTTCATCTTGGCGGATAGTGGATTTGACGTATGGATTGCAAACACTAGAGGGACTAAATTTAGTCGTCAACATGTCACTCTCAGTGCATCCCAACCTGTAATGATCATTTTGTTCACTTTAATTTATTTAGGCTGTTAACGATATGCATTATGGAGATTAGATTTTAGGTCTAGAATGCATTTGAAAGTGAAAAAAATAAAGAAGAATCGAATTTCATAATGAGTTTTAGGCCCAGAATCAGTTTGGAGAATGCAAATATACCAAGCATAACATTAGTGTTGTTGTCAGATTACAATATTACTTTGTTTCATACATAAACAGTTACGTGAAGTATGAGCTCACATAAAGGTTGTGTTTGGTGTGCATTCTTGGATTTGTTTTGATATGCATTCTAGGAATTAGTTCTGGTTCTAGAATGCATTCAAAAATTCGGTTCTTCTCTATTTTCTAGCTTAAGAATGTGTTCTACACCCAAAATCTATTTCAAGAGTGCATACATAACAAAACTTTAGTATTACTTAAAATTTAGGTAGTGCCTTGAGGACGAGTGGCTATAGCCCTATTTACCATTGATAGTGAAGCAGATATTTTCTCATCTCATCATAAACATAGGCAATCTTGCCAAACACGTAAATGTTTGCATTGTGTGATTATTTATTTTCTATTTCCATTCAAGTTCTACACCATTTTAGGTTTTCATTGCTAGTTACTAACTTCTTGATCGTAGGAATATTGGAATTGGTCTTGGGATGAGCTTGTTGACTACGATCTCCCTGCCACATCAGGCTTGGTATACAATCAAACAGGCCAGAAGCTTCATTATGTGGGCCATTCTATGGTTGTGATCTTCATATATATAATCCTCCTTATTCTTTAATATGATTTCTAATTAGCGGCTTAGTAGATAATATATGCAATGATATTACAAGAGTGTCTAAATGACACTTCTATTGGTGTATTAGACTTCTTTTGTTCCCCAAGTATATTTAAATTTATCACATTCATTTAATTACCCTGTTTTATTCTCAAAAGCACTTAATGTAATTTTTTAATAAAAATATATTTGTCCTTTTACATAAGAACTGCATTAAATGACTTTCAATTTTGTAATATATTTTGTATCCTTCTCTTAAATAATTTTTTAAAACAAAACAAAGTAAAATTACAAATCTGTTAATACGTTAGGAGTGTTAACAAGAAATTTCTATTATTTAAACCAAATGAAAGAAAATTAAGCAACGACTGATTTATTAATTAATGCAGGGGACGACGATCGCTTTGGCATCCTTTACGGAAGGGAAGTTGGTGGACAAGTTGAGGTCCGCTGCTTTGCTTAGCCCAGTTGCTTACAGGAGCCATTTGACTACTGCCATTGTTGCAATTGCTGTTAAAGCTTACTTGTATGAGGTAAGTATACATAAATCGAAACTTGTATGAGGCAAGTATACAACAAAGACACATGATTGTAGGATTTAGTATGATTTAGTTTTTGTTCGATTTGGTTCAATTCAAGAAGGAGACTTTTAGTCTAAACCGAAACTGAATGAAAATTCACCTTTCAAAACCATAATCAAAATCGGACATTTTCAATTTGATTTGTTTTAAAAGATTGATTTCATTCTCGATTCCAAGTCGACATCTTTAAATGTGAAGGTTGATAAGAGCTTGGAGGAAGATTTCTTTCATTGATGGATTTGGGTCTCTTGGGATGGGCATTAGAAATAGTGGGAGGAGCATCATCAACTATATTAAATAGGGATGCAATTATGACCCTAGGATGGTGGGTGCATGAATCATACTCCGTGGGTGGCAGAAATTTTTTGTTATTACTTGGTTACTCTTTACTTAATGCTAGATTTTAAGGTTGAGTTCTACCCGTGTCCCAACAACTAAATCCCGATACCACTTCTTAATTAGTCTTCAAATATTGTGGATATATATATATATATATATATATATACATACTTTGTCTATGTGCCTAGCTACTCCACTCTCTAGCAGAGCAAACTAGTTGCTTACGTAACGTTGTGTCTTTCCCGCAGATAAACATGCTGATGGGTGTGGAAGAGTTCGACCCCAAATCGTAAGTTCGAACACACTAATGACCAACTTGGCATAAAATTTATCTATCTATCTATCTAGTATTGAGTTCGGATCAGGTCCTCATACGAGAATCATTCTCGTATGGTGCCTGAACCACACTTCGAATGCACTTTATCTCTCTCTTCTTACAACATGCTGAGAGATTGAGTGGATTCCAGCTGTGAATTAGGCACCGTAACCTAATCCAAACTCTCTAGTATCTACTTAATTAAGGGGAAAATCCTTCACTGGAGGAGAGAAGCTTAAACTTAATTAGACTTAATTACTCAGTTTCATTGGTAATTGACTGATCAAAACAGGGAAGCAATTATCAACTCTATCCATTCACTCTGCATGAAATCTAGGATTGACTGCCATGATCTAATTTCCTCATTCACAGGTTACTTACCATACCAACCAACCCTTGTCTATCTTTCTCGAGTGTAGATCAGATTCTTGTACTAGAACCATTCTTGTACAATCTGATGGTTTCCACCTGTGTGAATCAGTCCAATATGAGAACAAATGGTTCTTGTACCAGAATCTGATCCAAATGTTTCCAATTAAGTTATCAAAATATAGTAATAACTAGTATGATATTAATTTTTGTTGATATACAATGCAATAAGGTGAAAATTGCTGTCTCAATGCCTCCACGCTTGAACTCTTCTGGAAGAATGAGCCACAGCCGACCTCCACCAAGAACATGGTCCATATCTCTCAAAGTAAGTTCTTCCTGTACATTAAATTAAGAATTAAAAGGGTTATTAATTAGTACTAATTGTTGTGATGATTATATTAAATACGTAAATAATTAAAATTTTGAAGGTGTTCGAGATGGGACTTTCTCAAGGTTCAATTACGGGAGCCCAGAGATGAACTTCGAGCATTATGGGCAAGGATGGCCACCGATCTATAATCTCTTAAATGTCCCCAGAGATCTTCCTTTGTTCCTTAGTTATGGAGGAAGAGACGCCCTTTCAGACGTTACAGACGTAGAGATATTGCTGAACAAGCTTACATTCCATGATCCAGACGAGCTCACCACTTTGTTCATCCAGGATTATGCTCACCTTGATTTCATCATGGCTGATAACGCCAAGGAGATGGTCTATAATGCCCTCATTGCCTTCTTAAGACGCCACTGATCTATTAACCTTCATACAATAATCAACTATTTTAAAAACCATATATAAACCAACGTCGATTTGGATTTTGGATATGGTTGTATGCCTAGAAATGAATATTTGATCATTTACATAATTGGATAAGGATTTTAGAAATTGAACACTGAACATTTACTTAAAAAAGAGAGAAAAATTAGATACACATGAAAGGTTCTTTTCAAAGTTATGTATTGTTTGGGTTTTCAGAATCATTCTCGAACAATCTTATCCACACATATAGAATCATTCCGAGTGTTATTCCTTTGTATGTACAATTAACTAAAAAAAAAATGTAATGAATTTCTTGTGTATGGATCAAATCGTACAAAAATGATTCTCATACGAATTATACATAATGAGGTCCGTTGCAAGAAAATCCTTGTTGGAAAACCCTAATTGAAGAGTAAAAAGATGCAATTTTCTCGGAAGATGTTCCGAAAAAACCTGATGAGGAGCAAGAACCAGAACCATAAGGTCTTCGTTCACAAGAATGAAAACCTCAAATCGGGAAAAGGTATTGAAGAGATGAAGCCCCCGCTGTATTGTCCATGATCTCATCGTTCCTCTCTCAAATTTCCCACGTTCCTCCAATCGGCTTTCGAGATCGGTAGAATTTGGGTGTTGTTGCTTGTCTCTCGTCAGAGAAGACCATGAAAGACGTTCTTCTAGACCCTTCCTGGAAACGCCACCTGCGCTGGCGGAGGGATCTCTATTAGGGTTTTAAAAACAGAAATCGGTGTTGAATCGATTCCGAATCAGATCGACTCAGAACCGGTCAAAATGGGTCCTAAAACCCTAGAATCGGCTCTCGGATCTGAAAACCATCAAAACCTACTCAGTAAATGGGTAATGATGGATGAAAACTCCATCCAATTTAGAGCAGAAAGTATAAACCAAATCATCAAATGGTATCCATTCACTATCAGAAATCATAAGATAATCTTTCCATCTATTAATATAGATTCAAAATTAGAACTCCACATTTTTACGATAGGGGATCAGACACAAAATCCATCATTTCCAAGCCATCGACTTAGGGGACTGCTGAGCGACTTGGGTGGGGAATCCGGACTCCGGAGTGGACACGGTGGTGGAAATGTTAATAAACCACCAGTCTTACTGGAACACGGTGTACTCGTGGTACGTTAAAATTGGATATAAATTTGATCTCTTGATTTGAGGCACTGGAGCTAAAAATAAAAAAAATAAAAAAATAAAATCAATTGTGAAGTCTGAGC
Source organism: Macadamia integrifolia (assembly GCF_013358625.1). NCBI lineage: Eukaryota > Viridiplantae > Streptophyta > Magnoliopsida > Proteales > Proteaceae > Macadamia > Macadamia integrifolia. Next base: position 32,021,786 of record NC_056559.1, on the reverse strand, counting down.
TCACATAAGGTTATGTTTGGTGTATATTCTTGGGCTGTATTTGAAATGCATTCTCGAAATATAGGGTATAAAATGCATTCTGAAATCTTATTCTTCTCTATTTTCTCACTTTAGAATGTGTTTTAAACCCAAATTTATCATGTGAATGCATACCAAACAACATAATATTACTCAAAATCTGGTATTGGGATTAGCTTATTGATTATGATCTCCCCTGCTACATTGGACTTGGTATACCGACATACAGGGCAGAGGTTGTGGAAATGCAACCCTAAAACAATGCAGAAGATAATGGAAAAACAAGAACAAGCAATGCACACCGATTTATGAGGTTTGACAAGATTGCCTACTTCCTCGGTGAGATGAGATCCTACTTCACTATCAATGAAGAATAGGGTTACAGCGCTCGTCCCTCACACCTCTTAGTATTGCTTGCATTACAGAGAAAGAAACACTCGCTACAAATATATAGCGAAAAACCCCAATCTAAAAGTTACACAATTGCCCTCAAATAAAAAATTCGAGCGGGGGCCTGCGCCCCCTACAGCCCTGCTATGCAGGGGGGTCTCCTACCCCCTTGCAACCCCCACGATTAGCGGGACCGTCGTCTTGCCTGTCGAGGCACTACACCAATATTCCCTGGGTTAAACTGTGACGGAATACAAGACACTATACACCAACAGAAACTTCATTACGTGGGCCATTCTATGGTCGTGACCTTCATATATAATCCTTTGTATTATGTAATTTGAGTTCTAATCATCAATCACTTAGGCCCGCATGATAATAGGTCATGTTTCTATTCCAAAATAACCTTTGATATTTCTATTTCTGGCTTAAATTCTAGGGAAAAAAAGAGTTTGGTAATGCAAATTACTTTTTGTCCATTTTCTTAACTTTTTTTTTTTTTTTTTTTTTCATCTTTAGAACAAAAAAGCAACAGAAATAGGCTTATACAAGAAATACAAAAAAACAGAAGTATTATCATACAAGGCCCTAGCTGATAATATAGGCAATAGTTTGAATCAAATAAAATAAAACTAAGCCATGATTTATTTATTAATTAATTAATGCAGGGGATAACAATTGCTTTCGAAAGGGAAGTTGGTGGACAAGTTGAGATCCGCTGCTTTGCTTAGCCCTATTGCATATTTGAAACACATGATCTCTGTTATTGGCACATTTGCCGTTAAAGCTTTCTTTGATGAGGCAAGTATGAATATTAAATAAACGCTGAGAGCTTCAATCGAATGGATTAGGATGATGAAGTGCCTAGTTTTGGGGCCAGTTCCCCATTGTTACATGCAACTTGTTAGTGTTTTGCACCAAAGCAACGATTCCACATGAAGCACAAGGTTCATCTTTTTAGATTGTTCGGAGCAAACTTTATTATTAGATTTTTACATACTTCCATTTTTATTTGCCTCCATCAAGTTTATGTTGAAATAAATGGAGTCATAAGCATTAGTGTTGAAAAATCAGATTTTTTCAGTTCGATCCATCCACAACAAAACCTAGTATAACACAGGTGAGTCGAACCTGATCAGGCAAGTCAAATTTTACTTTTTTTTTTTAAATAAAAATAAAATATATAGATAATTTATTAAAAAATAATGAAAAAGTATGAAAAAAATTTAAAGAATCACAAATCTATGCATTTCAGTTGTTCTATCAATGGGAAAGCAAAAGTTACAATGCATACATATTTATAGACCATAACTATTGTCTAAAGACAGTTGGGTTAGAATTCAAGTCGGTCATGGGAACTGGGGTTGATTTCAATCATATTGATACGGATTTGAATTCATATTGGTTGGATTTTATTTTATTTTTTTAATTCCCTTGGCTCTCAACAATTCTCTTCTTAATATCCTCCAACCGTTTTTATTGGTAAAAAAAATTGACACCCACTTGAAAGTTGAAATGGAGAAGGGCGAGTGGTAGCAGAACGTATTGCAATTTTATTTTCACTTTCTTTTAATATTAACCGTCCATTTAAGTTTAGATTAATCTAAACCATCTATTAGTTTTTTATATTGTAACTGATTTCTAGTTTTTAGGGTGGAGAGAGGACGGATGTGGTTACTTAACTTGTCTAATATTTTTTTATATAAATAAATAAAAATAAATAAATATCCAATATAAACGGACTCCTCCTTCGATTTTGTTGGGAAATCTCAATTCTCTCTCTCTCTCTCTCTCTCCTTGCTTTTTCTTCAACATCGTTCCTTATTTCTACAGCCGCCATCATCATCATCTCTCTCTTTCAAAATAGGATGAGATAAGAAAAAAATCAACATAACTATTTTCAGGCACTGAGCATATGAGAGACTTGGTCACACATATCCAAATACCATGTTTACATATTAATCATCAGGGAAGGGATTTGGACAGTAAAGTTTGCATGTATGGCAAAAGACAAATTTGAATTTATAAAGTGAACAAAACTGTTGAATATCTAGGATTTTATTATTACTTATTGGGTAGATGTTATTAACCTATGAGAATTTACCATTGATGCAAATCTTCACTGAAATTGATAAACAAAACTTCAACTAGACTGGAGAGCGGTGAAAAAGGAAGAAGATAGAAGGAACAACCTTGAAGAAGAAGCAAGGAGAGAGAGAAAGAGAGGACCGAGATTTCTAAGCGGAATGAAAAGAGGAGTCCGCTTATATTGGGATTTTTATTATTTATTTATTTAAATATTAATAATATTAAACAGAGTTGTAACTGTTTACAACTCTGTTAGCAGGATTAACATATTTAATACGTGTCAATCATATCACTTACGTAAACATTCACCAAGCTCCGAACGTTCTGCATTCCTATTTTTCTGTACGTACCGCGACCATTTTGCCAATGGAGAATGGTGAAGATTCACCATGAAATGCGGCTTCACTATTTTCTTATGTATAAAATCACTCTTTTGTGCTGCTCTATGTTGCTGACCTAGAGAATTATCTTCCTTTTTCTTTATTCTCTAGTTTATTTTGAATCTCTATTTTGGGGTACAGTGACTAATGGTGAAGCTTAGAAATAAAACATAAAACAATGCAAAAAACGATTGAAAGTTGCAAACAAAAAATCAAATTTACGTGATTCATTAAGATTGCTTATGTCCACAATGAAATTAGGAATGCTTCATTAAAAGAAAGAAATAAGGTTAGCCACTCGTTCTCAAATCTTTAGATTACCTATCTATATAATACAGTTTTGTCAAAATACTCATATAACTCTAAAAGCCTTACTTGCTGTAACGGTTAACGGTTCTTCTGAATCTGACCACAAACCTGTACAACAGAACACAAGATATTTGCCGCGTTTCTGTAGGCTGTAGTCCAATTGAGGACGAAAAATATTATGTCGCGTGGACGTCTGCTAAGTCTATACTTTCCGAATCATACAAACGACCCAAAAGATGGAAAGTTATAAAGCAAAGCAGCAAATACTACAATTTGAGTATTAGTTTGCAGCTTTACCTGATTCTACGTAGGATGATGACGATCGTGATGACAGAGGAAGGAAGGAAGGGTGGCACTGTCACTCCCTTGATTGACTTGCTTACAAAGTACCAAAAGATTCAATCCGAAAGTTCAAAGTTCTTTATTCACTTCTTTCTGTTTATATACATATAACTGAGAAAGAGAAGAGATGAAGAAAACCCAACTGAGTTTTCTCGCCCTTTCTCTTGAAGGAGGAGGAGGAGGAGTCTTCTTCATAAGTAAATCACATAGTTTTGTAAAAGTTACATTAATACTCTCAGATTGATCTCTGCTTCATATATACAGACTTCCCCTGCTTGGGCTCGAGGAAAAGAAAAATAAAAGAAGAAGAAGAAGAAGAAATTATTGTTACTACTATCATAAGTTAATGGATCTCCATCTGCGACGAGGAGGAGGGTTCTTGAGATGGTCAGTGATGATGATCGTCTTCATGTTTATCCTTGCAGACAATAAGCCCAACAAGGTTGTGGCTTCGAGCCGTCGCACCTCCTTCACCCTGCTTGGCTCTGCACCATCTCCTTCTCCTCATTCTCCATCTCCATCTCCATCTCCTTCTCCTCCTCCAACGGGGATGTGCGAGTCTTCTGTGATCATATGGGGTTACCAATGCCAGGAGTTCTACGTAAGAGACTTTTTAATTATTATTATTATTATTATTATTATTATTATTACTACTGAGCTGTACTCATAATCAGGTGACAACAGAAGATGGGTATGTGATTAACATGCAAAGAATCTCAACATCAGGGGGTGGACGTTCTTCAGGAGGAGGTGGTGGAAAGGTCAATAAACAACCAGTCTTACTGCAACACGGTATACTCGTGGTACGTTAAATTGGATGTATATCTGTTCATTTAAGGTCCTGGGGTTAGAGAGAGAGGGGGAGAGTTGCACCAAAAAAAGGGTTAGAGAGAGAGAGATCTGCAAATGAGCCAAACTCAACTGTCTTCTGAAAAGAGATGCAATAATGAAGAAAAGACAATTATCTTATTTGCAAGCATATTTGGTGGAATCCAATCCACTAATATGAATCTATATCAGGGCTAAGACCGATTCCAAGAACTATATCCGTAGTCGCAAGTCATACACTAACTAAAAATTGTTAGCTAACCAAGCCCAAATTTCCATTCTGTGTTCACTGTTCGGTGACTAAACTAGGTTTATGGCAACATTATTCGTGTAGTTTGGGTGTGTGCATGTGTGTGAGAGAAAGAGAGAGAGTGTGTGGGGGGGGGGGTGAAGAAAGATATATAGGTCCTTTTGACTAAAAGTGAAGAAAGATTGGTCACAGGTGTATTCCCGAAATGACACATTCTCGAAGAGCCGTATATTCTTCCTGCTGATCAACGATGATTATAATATCAAGTAACTCCATCATTTATTGGATTCCATCCAAATACGATTGCAAATAAGATAATTGTCTTTTTAACATTGTTGCATCTCTTTTCAGAAGATAGTTGAGTCTTGCGACTAGGGATATAGTTCTTGGAATTGGTCTTAGCCCTCATATAGATTCAAATCAGCTCGTGTCAGACAGACTTACATCTGGATTTATTTAAATTTTTACCATTTTACACTTTAAATGATACTGTTTGTACCAATTTATCAATATGAGATCGTTCAAGAATTGAGATCAGCTTCAGTCGATGATGATCCAACCCAGCCGATTCCACCGATCCCATTCCTAGAACCCTGCTTGTGGTGATGAGGGTCTTTTTTTAAGATAATTGATATATTTTTGAGGTAATATGGTTTCTGTTGTGTAAATTTACAGGATGGGATGATATGGCTCCTGAGTACTCACCAGTCCCTGGGATTTATCTTAGCAGATAGTGGCTTTGATGTATGGATTGTCAACACCAGAGGGACTAGATATAGCCGTGGACATGTTAATCTCAATGCATCCCAACTTGTAATCATCATTTTTTATTATTTTAATCTTATAAAGGTTGTGTTTGATCTGTATTCTCATATTACATTCTAGGTCTAGAACACACATTTTGAAGAAAATATAAATAAAAATCTTATTTCAAATTGCATAGTAGACCCAGATTTTGTTCCGAGAATGCATGCCAAACATTACATTAGTCTTTTTGATTGTTGCTGCTCTTTTACTATTGTATTGTATTTTTTTTTTAAAGGGGGGGGGGGTGTGGGTGGTTAAGGCACACTATTATTTTATTTCATACATAGCCACTTATGTGAAAGTGCTTTGATCTCATAGTAGGTTGCGTTTATTCTAAGAATAGATTAGCAGGTCTAGAACACATTTTGAATCCTGTTCTTCTCTATTTTTTTCATTTCATGATATATTTTTTACCCAAATCTATTCTGGGAGTACATGCCAAACACAACCTTAGTACTACTCAAAATGTAAGTAGTCTTCTTTTATTTATTTTTGGTAAAGTTTTCATTATTTGATGAATTTAAGTATTATCGCAGGAATATTGGAATTGGTCTTGGGACGAGCTTGTTCAGTACGATCACCCTGCTATATTTGAGTTTGTGTACAATCAAACAAGGCAGAAGCTCCATTACGTGGGCCATTCCTTGGTCATAGTCTTTATTTGATTTCTAATTAATATGTGTTTATATAGACTAGTTGATTGTATATGCAATATTACTTAAACCAAAATGAAATAAAACTAAGCTATGGTTGATTTATTAATTAATTAATGTAGGGGACGACGGTGGCTTTGGCAGCATTTTCAGAAGGGAAGTCAGTTGACAAGTTGAGATCCGCTGCTTTGCTTAGTCCTGTTGCTTACATAAGCCATATCTCACAGATAGCCATTATTGGAGCCAAATCTTTCTTATGTGAGGTAAGTACATATAAGTCTTGACCATGATAGAGATGTCCCCCATGATTTTGTGCTTCAGATGTGAGTCACTCGATGTGAAGATTTATAAGGACTTGAACCCTCTTTCCTTCCCTCAAAACTAACAAAGGTGATTTATACCCAATTCCCAACAAACTGATACCTATTTCCATGGGACGAGCAAAAATTTATACTTCAGAACCCTAAGTATAGTTTTAGCCTCTATTTTTCTCTTCTCTCAAGCTGAGTAGCATGTTTATTGCATCCTAACTAGTTGCTGATGTAACTTATGTGTTTCCCGTTTAGCAGATAGCTATGGTGATGGGTGTTGTAGAGTTTAATCTCAAAGAGTAAGAGCACACTAAGTTTGGCTATAAAGTTTTATCTATTTATCTATGTAGCATCTACTTATGAGTATGGAATGGATCATCTCCTCATGGGTTATCTCCACACAGGATCCTACCATCCATGGGATATCAGACTAAGAATTAAAGATGCATTAATAATTACTCTAGGGTAACTATTCCAGATAACCCTTCCACAGTTTATGGTAACTCCTTTCCCCACGTGGGGAGAGTTGATCCAGTCTCTCTACTTGTTCAGGGTAAAAGCCTTTACTAGAGGTGAGAAGCTCTGAACTAAGATATACTCATCAGTTTCATTGGTAACTGATCAAAACAGGGATGATGTTGCCAACTTTATCAATTCACTTTGTGTGGATCTTCGGCTTGACTGCTATGAATTAATTTCCGAGATCTCAGGTTACCTACCAGGACTGACTCCTGTGTTTCTTATAAGTTTTCATCTTAAATGTCATTATATATTCCAATTAAGTTAACCATAAGATAATGATTGTATTAATGTAATGCATGCAAGGCAATAATTACCGTTTCAATGACTCTACACTTGATCTCTTCTGGAAGGATGAGCCTCAGGCTACCTCCACCAAGACCATGGTTCATCTGACTCAAAGTAAGTCACTATACAATAAAGAACTTAAAGGGTTATTAATTAGTACTAATTTTTTGTGATTATAATAAGTAAATATTTAAAATTTTGCAGATGTGAGAGATGGGACCTTCTCAAAGTTCAATTATGGGAGCCAAGAGATGAATATAGAGCATTACGGGCAAGAGAAGCCACCCATCTATAACCTCTCAAACATTCCCAGAAATCTTCCTTTGTTCCTTGGTTATGGAGGACAGGATAACCTTGCAGACCTTGTAGACGTAAAGAAGTTGCTAGAGAAGCTTAAGCTCCACAAAATAGAAGACCTCACCACTTTGTTCATCAATGGTTATGCACACAATGATTTTCCCATGGGATCCAACGCCAAGGATAAGGTTTACGATCCCCTCATCTCCTTCTTCGGACGTCACTGAAGGGTTCATCTGCAAGATTTCACAAGAAAAACCTATCACTTTGCTAAATTATTACTACTACTACTATTAATAATCCATCAATATGAATAATGGGAGTATCGTCTAAATGACACCTTCGTATGTGTATTTCAAGCTTGACACCTTATTTTAGTTACCCTTCATCGAATTTTCAAAAGTTCTGTAGGATAAGGGTATAAAGGAATTTTAAAAATAAGTTAATAGAAACATATCATTTTCATTTATCAAAAGGTGATATCATTGCCATGTATATTTTTTTCGAGTACATATATGAAGTGACACTATTATCTTTGTTGAAAAAAAATATGTGATATAAAGGAGAAATTATACATTATTTGACACATATATTTCTAGGATGAAGATTCCCATGCCACTAGTAGTGTTGAGGGAATCTCTCACACCACATTGACGGTGTCAATTTGGGATTGAAATCGGAATCATCCCAGAATTGACCCACTAAAATTTGGATCCAATAAATGAGATGATTATGGAGCTGATTTTAGGATCAATTACTAACTGTTCAGATGGGATGAGATGGGTTATAAGATCAGAATCAATTAGAAACCATCCCAATTGACACCTTTTATGCCATACCAATGACAATGCAGGAACAATATCATCCACATGGGACCCACATTGTTTGTACGGTAAGATAAAAAAACTTTGTTGAAAAAAACAAACAAGCAAACAAACATGTGAGGGGACTGAATATTGCCTAGGTACATGGGTTTTTTTTTTCCCACGTTTCTATTTTTGGATACAAACCCCATCAAGAGAATTCAATCGTTCATGGGAAAGGAATAAATTTTCTATTTATCATTGGCGATGTGATACTATGATTGGATTCTAGGTTGATTGTTAATTCCCATCTCCTATTATATGAGAAAAAAAATATCCTTCTCAGTTTCAATAAAGAAATAGATCCCACGATTGAAGAGATTCTCTTTTCACCTGAACTGAAGAGAAACTAAATCCGGTGAAGACTGCCCAATAACGGATTTAGGGATTTTTACAAATTCGATATGTGACTAATACAAACCTTGGCTTATTGCTTATCAAATGGTCAGAATTACCGTATCATCCTACCCACATGGCTCAAATAAGTGAACCATCTTGATAAGTTATCAAGAATGGGCTCTGAGATTGAAAATCACTTGGGCTTTGCATGACTTGGGCCGTTGAGTAATTCCAGCCGAAGTCATGTGGTACAGGCCAATTAAGAAGGCTAGGCCCAGTGAAAGCCCATCTAAAACCTAGAGGTGTCAAGCGGTGGCCTGCACCGATAGATCTGACTGCTTAAATTATGCATGAAATCCAACCGACCATTTAATTAACGGTCGGGATCAGATCTCAGGTAATGCATTACTCAATTAGTAAATAGCCCACGAAGACCGACCGAAACCGACTGTACACCCAAAGTAGAACCTATTAAGGGATATAGAAGAAATTTTGGGATATGGCCATTAGCCCATCAATAAATCCTTCGAAAATTTTATGGACCTAGATAGGGAGCTCACAGTCTCGTATGAAAATCATTCTTGTACGCCTTCAGCTTCATCATGCTCAATATTGAGTGCACACATAATTAGATGGTTGACATTCAATATTAAGCGTGTGCATGTGAGAAATTGAAGAGAATTAGAGCTGAGAGAGTTGGAGAAGATCTGAACTCCTGATGCATGGGTTTAAAAGTGGTGGAAATTAATTAGGCCTAACCGAAACTGATCACCCCCTTGAAGATATTCTATCAAGTGTCAATGGGCCAATTAGGATAGCAGTCCAAAAGCAGCCAGGTGGCATCCCAACTCAAGAAAAAGTGGTCAGGAGATGAATGTTAAATCCAGGTCAGATTCAAATATCAAAACAATCTTATACATTTCTTATTCATAAATTTGGAATCTATTAAATAAAGAGAGAAAATGAATTTCAAATCTACATATCAAAGACGTACGAGAATGATATGATCTCCTAAGAGAAAAAAAACGGTTTCAAACTTGAGACATGTCATGGCGATAGCTGCTTCTTCAAGACCCTTCATAACCAAATGCATCATACTTTCCCAATCTAACCCAACTCCGACGTCCCAACATGTCAAGATACTCAGAAAGCAAAGCGCAAGTACGAAAATGTATCAGTTATTCATACGATCACCTGGTAGTATGAGTCAGCATCCAACATCTGTCATTTTTATTCCAAATATGCCCATTGTATCCTTGTAATGGCAGAAAGAATAATAGGTGTTGGATGTTGATTCGTACCACCAAGTGATCGTACGAACATCAGATCCTATCTACGCAAATACTTACTATTTCTGTACTTCGTATATATATCCGCAAAAGGTAGGGTTCAGTTCGTACTTTGCAGTTCTTTCACGCCTCCGGTTCCAACGAACGATGACAACTGATGACAATGACGAAGACGTCAAAGGGGAGGAAGGAAGGAAGGGATGGGGAGTGTCATTCCGACTAACTCCCTTGCTTGACTTGCTTACAAGTGCCCAAGAGATCCAACGTGAAAGTTCAAATTTCTTTACTCAGTTTGTTGAACTGAAGATGATCCAATCCGTCTGTATATATTTCATCCTTTCTTGAGTTTGCACTCCCCTTCTCCTTTCCCCACTTGAGTTTTCTCTCCTTTTAAAAGGTAGAGGTGGAGGAGTCCTCTTCATAAGTAAATCATCCTCTCTGCAGATTGAATATCTCAGCTTCATACAGACTTTCCCTGCTTGGGCTCTCAGAAAGAAAAAAAAAAAACCCCCAGAATTATTTATACCACCATTATTAGCTCTAATGGATCTCCATCTGCGACGAGGAGGAGGAGGGTTCTTGAGATGGTCAGTGATGATCATCTTCATGTTTGTCCATGTGGACAATAAACCCAACAAGGTTGTGGCTTCGAGCCATCGCACCTCCTTTACCCTGATTGGCCCTGCACCATCTCCATCTCCTTCTCGTCCTCCTCCTATGGGGCTGTGCGAATCTGCTGTGATCGTACATGGTTACCAATGCCAGGAGTTCTACGTAAGACAAAAAGACTTCTTTCTTCTTTTTTCATGTCAATTATGAAATGCCAAGTGGACCATTTGTTGTTTTTTGATGAGTTGATTAAGAAGTGTTGTTGATACTTAATTTCATCAGGTGAAAACGGGAGATGGGTATGTGATTAACATGCAAAGAATCTCTTCATCAGGGTGTCCACGTTCTTCAGGTGGTGGTGGTGGAAAGCTCATCAATAAACAACCTGTCTTACTACAACACGGTGTATTCGTGGTACGCTAACAAAAACGGATCAAAAACTGATGTTCTATGATGAACTAGGAACTCCCGAGTTTCAAAATGGGTTGGGATTTGTTTCTCTGAGAGGCTAAATCCTGACGAGATAGGATCCGCTGCTCCTACGATTACTTGGTCATATGAGTCAGCCTAATACCTGGCTCATCTTTTGCCATTACAAAGATAAAGAGGGATATATTTTGAAACAAAAAGAACAAGTGTTAGATGTTGACTTGTACGATTAAGTGATCGTACAAACGTACGATTAAGTGATCGTACAAACAGCCAATCCATTTTCTTGGTCATGGGATGTTGATTCTAGGGCGACCCCACAATGGTGGATCTGATCAAGGGTAAAAAAGTAAGGGAAAAAAATCATTTTTAAAATTAAAATCAGTGTTAAATGTAGAAATTGGATCCACTGCTCTTATGATCACTTGATAGTAAATGTAAGCATCCAACACTTGTCTATTTTGTTTTTAAATATATCCCTCTTCACCCTTGTAATGACAGAAAATGAGACATATATATTGGATACTTGTATATAAAATCACGTGATCATACGAGCAACGGATCCAAACTCTTAAATGTATCCGATTCAGACCTAATACACCCCAATCTCAATTAAAATCAGATCGGTGTATATGACTTGTGACTGGTGGGTGATGAGGTGCTTTTCTGTTTTGTTAATTACAAGTTGGCAAACCATGTTGTGGTTTCAAGAATTCTTCTATTTGGGTTCTTCCTCCTTTCATTTTGGATGACATAATTGGAATGCTCAAGAAAAGTCTCTCAGTTCAAGTTCAGTGAAGGTGTTTTATTTTTTTTTAATATATAGGATGGGATGACATGGCTCCTGCTAAATACTCAACAATCATTGGCATTCATCTTAGCAGACAGTGGGTTTGAAGTATGGATTGCCAACACCCGAGGGACTAAATTCAGCCGCCAACATGCTACTCTCAATGCATCTCAACCTGTAATTATATGTTTTCATCACTTTAATCTCATTTAATTAATAGTGTTTTTGGATTTTTTCTGCTCTCTTATTATAGTATTTGTTAAGTTTGTCTCGAATTCTTGACCCGTTTTGAAGATTGACCCGATCCGACATATTTTGGTGGCGACCTGAATGGGAATTTTTCTGAGATCTGTGATGGAAGCAGAGGGCTTGGGCCGATAGGCCCAAGCCCGGAGCCCATCACTGATCTTGTATCTCGTATGGGGGTGCGGGGGCGTATGGTTCGACCGGATCGACTGCGACCCGATGGGTCGAACCGCTATTTGGCGTATATATATATATATATATATATATAATGTACTGTTGCTTGTTGAGAGTCATTGTATTCTAGGGTTTTCACGAAGCTAGGGTTTCCGGGCGAGTTCTTCCTCGCCGCTGCTAGGGTGTAATCCTTCTTCTGCATAGTGAATCATCTTCTTCTTCGCCCGAGGACGTAGCACACCACCCTGGTGTGTGAACCTCGTTAAATCTCTGTGTCGTACGGATCTATTGTCTCTCTTTATTCGTGTTTCTTGGTGTTTGATCTAACAGTATTATATATTTTGTTTCATACTAAATCATTTATGTGAAGTCTGAGCTCAACATAAAAATATTCTTGGGCGTCTGTGTTTGATATGCATTTTCATATTAGATTCATCTGGGTCTAGAATCATATTCTAAAATTTAATTCTTTTTTATTTTTTCGCTTCAAAAGGTATTTTAGACCCAAAATTATTTCGAGAATGCAGGCCAAGCACGACATTAGTATTGCTTTATACTTGATCTTACTAATTAAGTATTGTGGCAGGAATATTGGAATTGGTCTTGGGACGAGCTCGCTGAGTACGAACTCTCTTCTACATTTGACTTCATCTACCATCAAACAGGGCAGAAGCTTCATTACGTGGGGCATTCCTTGGTCGTCATCATCATAAATAATCCTCATTAAAATTATTTTTATTCTATAATTTTGATTTCTAATTATTAGATAATAGATAATATATGCAATATTACTTGAACCAAATGAAATAAAACTAATTAGCTGAGTTGATTTACTGATTAATGTAGGGGACAACCTATGCTTTGGCATCCTTTTCGGAAGGGAAGTTGATGGACAAGTTGAAATCCGCTGCTTTGCTTAGCCCTATTGCTTACTTGAGCCATATAAACAATCCTATTGGTTTATTCGGTGTTGAAACTTTCTTATATGAGGTAAGTACATAAATAACCGTAACCATGATGGAGTGACATAGTTTTTGGGCTTGTTCCCCATGATTCCATGCCCAATTGCTCCTTTCAATCATGTTGGCGTTTCTCCTGAAAGCAATGATTTTACGTCGGATGTGAGTAGTTAATTGTGATGATATAAGGACTTGAACACTCTCTCCTTGAAAGCTAACTTTTAAGGATGAGTTCTTAAAAGCAACAATTCCCCATTGGATGCATGTAGTCCGATGTCAAGGCTTTTATAAAGGACTTGAACACTTTCTCAAAGACTAGCTTTTAAAGGTGAATTTTTGGGTTAGTTCCCCTATGGTTCTATGCCAATTGTTCCTCTCAATCTTTCATGGGACTTTGTACAAAAGCAACCATCCCACATCGAATGTTTGTAACAGGATGTGAAAACTTAAAAGGACTTAAACACTCTTTCCTTAAGGCTAACTTTTAATGACGAGTTCTACCCAAATCCCAACTAACTTATCCTTATTTCCATGGTGTGGAAAATTTGCATTTCACAACCCTAAAAGTACAAGCCTAAGTGTCATCTTAATTAGTCTTGAAATATTGTAGACTTCGTCTATGTGCCCATGATCTACTCCTCCAAAATGGCTTGGGTAGGATTCACATGGCCAAGGAATGTCCGAACCTTACCAAGATTTCACTATGGGCCTTTACTTTTCTCCACTCTCTAGCAGAGTAGCAGGTTTATTGCTTCCTAGTTGCTGATGTAACTTATATCTTTCCGCTTGAGCAGACAGCCATGCTGGTGGGTGTGGAAGTGATTAACCCTAAACCGTAAGAGCACACTAAATTTAACTAATTTGAATAAAGTTCATTCTATCTATATATCTAGTATTTATTTATGAGTCTGGATCCTCTACCCATGTGGTGACCTCCCCACATAGGATCTCACCGTCAATAGGATATTACACTATGAATTAATAGTCGGTTTCATTGGATCAAAACAGGGAAGAAGTTGCCAACTTTTTCAATTCAATCTGCGAGGATCTTGGGATTGACTGCTATGATCTAATTTCCCAATTCTCAGGTTACCTACCAGGATTGACTGCTATGTTTCTTATAAGTTTTCACCTCAAATTTCAATATATATTTCCAATTAAGTTAATCATAAGACACTCATTATTGTATTAATGATGATGCAAGGCACTAATTGCTGTCTCAATGCCTCCACGCTTGAACTCTTCTGGAAGAATGAGCCTCAGCCTACATCAACCAAGAACATGGTTCATCTCTCTCAAAGTAAGTCCCTATACAATAAAGAACTAAAAGGGTTATTAATTAGTACTAATTATTGTGATTATATTAAGTAAATATTTGAAAATTTTTGCAGCTATCAGAGATGGGATCTTCTCAAAGTTCGATTATGGGAACCAAGAGATGAACATAGAGAATTACGGGCAAGAGAAACCACCCATCTATAACCTCTCAAACATTCCCAGAAATCTTCCTTTGTTCATCAGTTACGGAGGAAAGGACTCACTTTCAGACGTTGAAGATGTAGAGATGTTGCTGGAGAAGCTTAAGTTCCACGAAGGAGACAAACTCACCACTGTGTTCATCAAGGATTATGCACACGCTGATTTCATCATGGGATTCAATGCCAAGGAGAAGGTTTACAATCCCCTCGTTTCCTTCCTTAGACGCCACTGATCTTCTGCATCATTTCACAAGCAAAATCCATCACTTGCTACGCTATTTACTAATAAGGTTTCATCAATATAAATAATCTTATGTAATATGATGAACAATATATCACAAACCCATATCTATATTTTACCAATTTTTCTTTGGACGGTTGGAGGGGAATATCCCATGCCACACCCAGGATGTCAAAGTTCTGCCTGAACCGGTTGGACCAACCAAAACTTACCAGTTCAGACCAGACTGCACCAAACCCGGTTTGGTTTGGGGTTTTCTGGAATCAGTAGAAACCAAAATAGAACCAGACCAACCAATGTGCCGAATGAAAACCTAAAAGAAAACCAAGATTTTCCCATTAATTTCCTTTACGTAGGCATGTAAACCTAATCTTGAACCGGACCAGATCGGACTGAACAAATAGTAGCTTGAGTCCCGTTTATTCGCGTTTAAAACGCGTTTAAAACGCCGTCCCATTTTTTTGCCGTTTTTAAACGCCGTTTGCCGAATTTTTCACAGAAAGTCGGTAAAAAACGGGAACGGGGCTATTTGAAGTTTTTTTGCCGTTTTAAACGCCGTCCCGTTTTTTTGATAGTAAAAAAACGGATTTTAAAAAATATAAACGTTTTAAAATAGAAACGTTTAAAATGGGGCTATTTGTTTTGATTGTTATCTAGGTATTTAGAGAATTATTATGCCAATTTATGTCTATATATTGCCTTTTTTTTGACACCGTATTATTTAAATATAAACGTTTAAAACACGTATCGTCCGTTTTTTATTTTTTCCCCGTTTTTACCGTATTTGACCGTATTTTTGACCGTCCCGTTCACGTTTTGATCCGTTTAAAACATGCCCGTACCGAACAATGTTTTTTTGCCGTTCCCGTTTTAACTAACAGAGAGCTTGACTACAAATTGATAAGAAAAAACAGAAAGAAAATTGGTTCAGCCGCACTGAAACCAAACCAAACCGAATAGAACTGGGAATCATCCTAGAACCAACCTCTCTCACTATAAATGGGTCGGTTCAGCTCTAGAGCTGATTTTCCAACATGACAAATCCTAATTTTGAAACCGTTTGATGAATGGGACGGTTTTGGGGTTGGCCCCTTGGACCGAAACCCCCATTAGAAACCATCCGAGTTGACACCCTTTTGCCACAACAATGACAATACTAGAACAATTTGATCCACAAAGGACCCACAGTGTGGAAGGTGTGAGAAAAATAATTTTATTAAAAAAACCCATGATAGAAGACAGGAAGCATGCATCCCTAGGTCTTCCAGCCGTGGAATGACTCCTTGTTTATTGGGTTCTATGGAGAAGAATCCTATCTGAAGACATGCGATTTGTCCAAAGAAAAGAAAAAAAAAATCCTTCCGAGCACCATCAGGTATATAAGGTCCGAGGTACCACATTGAGCATAAAGTGTGAAAGTAGTTTCAGTAGGAGGTTGATGAGGATGATGATGAAAGGCTTGGTACAACTTAGTTTATAAGCGAAGCTATTGAGAAAATAAGATTAAAGAACCTTACCGTAACTTAACTTGAAGGCTTGGATGGAATGGATTATGATTGTGAATTTATTGTGGCTTTGCGGACAATGCAATACAAACTAATAATTTAATAATAATGTGGATCTACAGAATAAGATTATTATGCCTCTGTGGTTCCATGTATAGCTCAATAGCTTTTACTGGAATTGGGTAATTATGGATAGTGATGCTTCGTTGGAATAGTGCGAAAGAGAGGTCAGAGAGGCAAAGTGACGACTGGTTAGCCCTTATGATTTTCCAAGAAACTGAAAGCTTTTTGCAAAATAGTCCCTCTAGGGACGCTTCTCTCTGAATTAAAATATATACCCACCCCGTTGTCAGTTGGGATGATGATTTGAGCATATTCAAGTGCAAGTTTCCTCATCTGTGCATAATAAAGACCTCAACGAGGAAGTCTCAATCCAGAAACAACTAATAACGAGCTCACATAACATAACAGAGAGAGAGAGAGAAGAGGAAAAAGAAGATATTGAGAATGGGTGGTGGTGCAAGAGGAGCAGTGGTGGTGATGGTGGTGGTGATATTAATATTGTCGGAGGGGACAAGAGGAGGCAATGCCACAAAACATGTGGTGGGTGGGAGTCAAGGGTGGGATGTCTCTACTGATCTCACCTCTTGGGCATCTTCCAATACTTTCAAACTAGGAGACCAACTCGGTATGTTAGTCTCTCTCTCTCTCCCTCTCTTCTTATTCTTCTAATAGTAATGGTTATGTTTTGCATGGCAGAGTTCAAGTACACAGTGGGTTTGCACAGTGTAGTGGAACTGGGGAGCGAGAGTGCGTACAAGAATTGTAACATAGGGAATTCTGTGAACTCAATGAATGGAGGGAATGACGTGGTGAAGTTGACTAAGACTGGGACAAGGTACTTCGCTTGTGGAACTCCAGGCCATTGTGCTCAGGGCATGAAGCTCAAGATCAACACTCTCTCTGCTTCTGCTTCTGCTGCCAATAATACTGATTCCTCTTCTTCTTCTTCTTCTTCTTCTTCTTCATCATCTACTCCTACTCCTACTTCTACTTCTTCTGCTTCTACGCTGCAATCTTTTGCTTACTTGGTTCTGACGATGTTATCTGTTTCCATCACCATTTCACTTCTTACAGTAAAGAGTTAGCTAAAATCCGGATTGTATATCTCATGGTCTTGAGTTATGATATATGTGTGTGTGTGTGTGAGAGAGAGAGAGATATGTTTTATTTTATCTTATTTTATTTTATATATCCATTAATATTATGATAATTATTGGGCTGACCCTTGGGGATTTGAGAATTGAGACATGAGAGGAAATGAATATACTTGTTAGTCATGGTTTGAAGTAGATATTATATGCATCTCTACAAGATTATTTCATTGAATAGTCATTATTGGTTTCACTATAGAAGTTACCACCACAAAATTAAATTTAAGTAGATTCTAGGAAAGAATGATCTCATTATTATAAAGCNACCCTTATGCCACAACAATGACAATACTAGAACAATTTGATCCACATAGGACCCACAGTGTGGAAGGTGTGAGAAAAATAATTTTATTAAAAAAACCCATGATTGAAGACAGGGGAGCATGCATCCCTAGGTCATCCAGCTGTGGAATGACTCCTTGTTTCTTGGGTTCTATGGAAAAGAATCCTATCTGAAAACATGTGATTTGTCCAAAAAAAATAAAAAAAAAATCCTTCCGAACACCATCAGGTATATATGGTCCGAGGTACCACAATGAGCATAAAGTGTGAAAGTAGTTTCAGTAGGAGGTTGATGAGGATGATGATGAAAGGCTTGGTACAACTTAGTTTATAAGCGAAGCTATTGAGAGAATAGGATTAAAGAACCTTACCGTAACTTAACTTGAAGGCTTGGATGGAATGGATTATGATTGTGAATTTATTGTGGCTTTGCGGACAATGCAATACAAACTAATAATACTAATTAATAATAATGTGGATCTACAGAATAAGATTACTATGCCTCTGTGGTTCCATGTATAGCTCAATAGCTTTTACTGGAATTGGGTAATTATGGATAGTGATGCTTCGTTGGAATAGTGCGAAAGAGAGGTCAGAGAGGCAAAGTGACTACTGGTTAGCCCTTTTGATTTTTCCAAGAAACTGAAAGCTTTTTGCAAAATAGTCCCTCTAGGGACGCTTCTCTCTGAATTAAAATATATACCCACCCCGTTGCCAGTTGGGATGATGATTTGAGCATATTCAAGTGCAAGTTTCCTCATCTCTGTGCATTATAAAGACCTCAACGAGGAAGTCTCAATCCAGAAACAACGAATAACGAGCTCACATAACGTAACAGAGAGAGAGAGAGAGAGAAGAGGAAAAAGAAGATATTGAGAATGGGTGGTGGTGCAAGAGGAGCAGTGGTGGTGATGGTGGTGGTGCTATTAATATTGTCGGAGGGGACAAGAGGAGGCAATGCCACAAAACATGTGGTGGGTGGGAGTCAAGGGTGGGATGTCTCTACTGATCTCACCTCTTGGGCATCTTCCAATACTTTCAAAGTAGGAGACCAACTCGGTATGTCTCTCTCTCTCTCTCCCCCTCCCTCTCTTCTTATTCTTCTAATAGTAATGGTTATGTTTTGCATGGCAGAGTTCAAGTACACAGTGGGTTTGCACAGTGTAGTGGAACTGGGGAGCGAGAGTGCGTACAAGAATTGTAACATAGGGAATTCTGTGAACTCAATGAATGGAGGGAATGACGTGGTGAAGTTGACTAAGACTGGGACTAGGTACTTCGCTTGTGGAACTCCAGGCCATTGTGCTCAGGGCATGAAGCTCAAGATCAACACTCTCTCTGCTTCTGCTTCTGCTGCCAATAATACTGATTCCTCTTCTTCTTCTTCTTCATCATCTACTCCTACTCCTACTTCTACTTCTACTTCTTCTGCTTCTACCCTGCAATCTTTTGCTCACTTGGTTCTGACGATGTTATCTGTTTCCATCACCATTTCACTTCTTACAGTAAAGAGTTAGCTAAAATCCGGATTGTATATCTCATGGTCTTGAGTTATGATACATGTGTGTGTGTGTGTGAGAGAGAGAGAGAGATATGTTTTATTTTATATATCCATTAATATTATGATAATTATTGGGCTGACCCTTGGGGCTTTGAGAATTGAGATATGAGAGGAAATGAATGTACTTGTAAGTCATGGTTTGAAGTAGATATTATATGCATCTCTACAAGATTATTTCATTTAATAGTCATTATTGGTTTCATTATAGAAGTTACCACCACAAAATTAAATTTAAGTAGATTCTAGGAAAGAATGATCTCATTATTATAAAGCCCCCCCCTCCCCCTTAACCTACATACTAAGGGCCCGTTTGATAACGTTTCAAGAAACGCGTTTCTGCCGTTTTTGTTTTCAAAAACAGCAGAAACAGTACAAAAAGCGTTTGATAAAACTGTTTTGTTTCTGGAAACGACTTGTGATAATTTTTTCACTGGTTATCATCGACTTCTAAAAACATGACTTATTAAACACCTTCAATTCCGTTTCTGTTTCTAGAAACAGAAATTTATGTTTATATTGTTTCTTGAAACAGAAACGACAGAAACGTTATCAAACGGGCCCTAAATGATTATTCAAAATGTCTTTCTCACCGTTTGAACAACTAAAAGTGGTGGAAGAATGGATTCTATTTTCACCATAGATGAAAGAAACTCAGTCACATGGTGAGATTCCCAACTGATGTTATTGCGATTGGAGGGAACTTCAAAATTTTGGACTTCATACAAGAAGGGGAGAAATGATTGGTTAGCTACATTTATTTCCTGTTTCCACATAAAAACCGAGTAATTTCATGACGACCTTACTCCTAAAGCATCCTTTACATGGTTGTTGTCTAAAAGAACAACAGAAATCTTACTGAATAAAATAATGGCACATTTCAATGCTTAATGAGGCACGAATAAGATATGTTTATGGGAAAAGTCTCTTGGAACAAGCAGCATAAGTTAACTACTGACATTTTTTTTATCAATATTTTAAAGAGAAATTCCTCTTTGAGAGGGCATCGGCTACCCTGTTTGCTTGGGAACCCTCTCATGTTTATATAGAATGTTAAGACAGCTAGAGCTTTGTGTTCGAATTTCTATTTGAAATGCTTTTTGTTGGGGGTAAAAGTGCCTAAGCACCTAGACATTACAATTGTCTTTTTGCATAAATGTCTCAGTGAGATGAATCATCATATTTAAAACGAAACTTATTCTAAGAACTCCTTACAAATCTAATTGGATAGAATGATCAACCAAATCAGTAATCTACATGAAAACATCCATGTGAGAAGGTCCCCCTGTGGTCCATGTAGGAAACACTTTTCTTGGTTCAAGTGTCAAAAGAAAAAAAGAATCCCAACTAGCCTTGTTCTTCCATAGTATCTCAGAATCCGAAATACATAATCCAGCGTAGCAATGGGAGCACTGGAGAACAACAAAGAGAAGTTTCTTCTTGATACATTTCATTTACAGCTTCCGTTCCAATTTCGGTTGTTCAATTTGTTTGGGCATATTTGACATAAGACATGCATCCTCTTCTTAATTTATCATAGGATGATCCATTGACCTTCCTAAGTTTTACCTCCTGTTCACAACTTCCTCCTTTAACCCTCCCCTTACCCCCCCCCCCAAAAAAAACCCCATTATAATAATAATAACAATACATAAAAATAATTAAAAAAAAATCCACTTCTGACCTTCATCAATATCTTGGCCCCTATCAATTTTCCAACCTCCTGTGAAAAGAGGATAAATGACCTTAATAAATAATTTCGAAAATGACAATCTAGTACCAGTAGAGTTTAACATTTCCCATATGTAACTACATAATCTCTCTTTTTTTCTTTTTTGGGTAGAAACTACATTATCAATAAAGGTCCCAAAACATTGATAAAAGAAAATGATAGAATACCTTTAAAATAATAAGCAGTAGTATACTAGTATGAATTAGTATTGCCATTTCCAGTTTTGCACATAGTTTATTTATTTATTTTATCAAATGTAAAACCTAGGAACAAGTTGGTTCCTCAAAACACCACTTATTATTGAAGACCATAACCCTTTTTTAAAGGGGGGCTGGCTGGCTATAGAAAAGCATACATTATATTGTTAAATAGTATAACCTTATGGAACAGCATAGAACAACCCAAAAAGATTACAAAAGGGTAGGGAGAGTACAAAAACAAAACTTGGCAGAACCCCAAGACATTCCTGTAAAAGAGGATTGATGCAATCTGCATATTAATGTACAACAAAAAGTTCTTAGAGAAGAAGCAACGGAATAAGAGATAATAATGAATTTTTTTGGGGGGAGGGGGGTTCAGTTTTCGAATAAATAGCTGACCGTAAGGCCCTAGCATTCCCTGTAGAAAAAATAGTATGGTCATTTTGAGTATAGACCACGTTAAACATGACATTCATACATCCTAGTTTTCCAACAAAACTGTGACTATCATTGGTTGTTGCGACTAGATGAGCTGGTTTCTGATCTCATCCATCAAGATTCAAGACCAAATAAATTCTCACCTCTACTATGTAATGTTTGTTCAGTAGAAACTCTAAGCACATCCCAGATATAACGTACTGGCCCTTTCTCAACTGTCTTTCCCTCTGATCTCAAGGAAATCTCAACGAATTGAATGGCTTAGATCTTCACAAAATGATTCCCCCATGACCAGAACAATAAGTGAGGTCCAGCCCGTAAATGGGTGTGCACCTTTCCCCTTACCCTTTTTCTGGTCATATTGTTCCCATAAGAACCCAGTCTGAAAATAGTTTTTTACAACATTCCTACATCAAAGGAGAAGCACGGGGAATGGTGAGTAAACTGGATAAGAAGCATCCAAAATAAAGCTTCAAATAAGCAGTACTCAGGTTGGCAGTACAAGCTTACCTGATTAGATTTTCCCTCAACTCCTTGTAAACTGTCCTGGCTCTAGCTCTGTAGGGTCCATCCTCTGCAGTGCAAAAGCCATAAAGGTTGTCAAATAAGGAAAAATTTTAATTCCTCCCCACCCCTCATGAGGGGACAAATGGTGGGGACTGGGGAACAATATCCTCCTATGTAAAATTTTCAACTTTAAATATAAACCTGAAGAATAATGGTGGAGTGCTGAAAGAATCATATAATTCATGTTCATCCAAATGGGCCCTCTCCAATAAGGAGGATCATGCTCCGTGTTGCGCTTCATGTACAATGAACTGCAGCACAAAATATATACAACAGAAGACTGTAAAACATGTTCATTAACAATTTACAAGCATAGCTTTAAAACTGGAACAAGTGCAATGGATTGGATAAATTTTGTCAGACCCCCTTAGAAGGTCAGTTTGCTCAGGCGTCAAATTCAAAATATGGCTTAAAGCAGTCTAATAGATGAGTCTAAGATAAACAAACAATTATAGATTGTCATACAGAAAATTAAAGCTGTAAGACCACCTTGTTTTGGCTAGTGAACGGAGTCCATAATCTGTCCATAAAGTGCCCCGATTGGAAATGAGGTCGAGTTGTTTTTCCAAGATCCATGATTCCTGAATGATTCAAATCTCCATGCTATAAAAGAAACTAGGAAGCACATAAGAACTAAAATATGTCTTAACATTTTAATTTTATCCAACAAACAAGAGAACCCATAATGAAACTTACGGGTGGAATGATCCTCATCATAAATGGGAAAAGGCTGATATAACCGATATGAGGAACAAGTCTCAACTGTGGCTTTTCTAAAACCTCACGAACAAGCTCTCGACTTGCATAACTGCTACCTGATGGATTTGTTTCTTGCCAACTCAAGCGAACCTAAAAAGTATTCAAGTCAGGGTCCAGTATTTCATATCCTAAGGGAGCTTCTTGGAACATATTATGTCCAGTTAATATCTCATACATTAGCTTTATGATAAGACAAAAGATGGACTTAAAGCTCACACAACAACTGGCAAAGAACTTTAAAAAAAAACATTCTGGCAGAAAAGGAAGCACAAAAGAAAATTGAAAAGGAGAACTAAGACAGTAGACAAATAGAACAGGAAAGAAATATTAATGGCAAAGAAACAAAGCTGAACTATAAACCTTGCTAACTAGTATAGGCAATCAGTTTCTTGAGACTCCATTCTAATAATTTTGTCACTTGATGCAGATTAGAGTTAAAAGACCCAGTGTTAGACCAAAGATACTGGAGAAGACATACGAAAATATTTAAGGCTTTGGATTAACAAGAAGCATGGCTTTCAACACAATTTGATGGGGAAACAAGATCCGTGTAGCTGACTCCATTTCGTTGGGAAAAGGCTTAGTTGATTTAGGTTGTTGAATATGATATCTATATTTATCGTTGATCCCCGCCCCCCAACACACACAAGGAAGTTATTGGGAATGATTTTTTTCCTGATTTGTACAGGCAAGAGGATCTCTTTCCTCTTGACCAGCACAAATATTTACCACATCACAGTTCTGATGGGGCTGAAAGTGTGTGCACAGTCGGATTCCATAACGACAGCACGGTCCAAGAAACAAACTGTCATTTTATTCCATGAAATGGTCAGCAAGGAATGTCCCCTAACAAATTGCAAAACATGAAACTCAATACAAGATATTAAGATATTATCTTGTCACGTTGCATTTGATTACTTGATTCATACAGTTCAGCATGTGATGAATATGGCCACTCTATGCAAAATGGCATCTAGATATTGAGAAAAGAATATATACACATGCAAATATTCTGAATGGGGAAAGTGAATTCAAGTAATCATACCTTCTCTGTGTGATTTCCAAAATCAAAATATGCCCCATAAACATCATCAAAATGCATCTGTGAAAACAGTCAAGACATTTAATATAAAAATAAATAAAGCTAAAATTAGAGGAGTAATTTGATGAACCTGCTACATGTTTTTCAGCCTAAAGGATTCTAATTTTTACTACATTTTGATTAAAAAATTGTGCGAACAATAATTCTAAAACAGTGATACTATAAACAACTTAATTAAAACTAATGCTAGAGCATAACAAAATTGAATATACCCGATTCAGAATGTCGAAGTCTGAGAGCCGTTGAGCCATTGTATGGTAGCCCTGCACCAAGTGTAAAGCTCACATTCCAACAGACCAATTTTGAAACTTAAAAGATGTGTCGATATTATACCTTTCCAAAATCATTTTTCTTTTCAAGAAGTTCTGCCATGGAACTCATGCAATCTGCCGCAAGAAGCATCCAACATCTTAGATCCAAGTGGCGTTCATCTTCACTTGGGTGTGATGCACGTGGATAATCATCCAAACCAGATGACAGAGACTGGAAATGCCAGGGTGAAAGCCAATATTACAACATGCTTCATATATGTGAGATAGGTAAGAATTCAGTGATGGAAAAAATTGAATGGACAAGAAAGAGATGCTCAAATTGCATGCCAAGTGCCAACAGTCCATCTTATTGACAAACGAACATTCCACATCAGGTGTTCAATGCTTGCACCAGATGGATAATGCTCAAATTGTCAAAACACGAACCTTAATTTCAGCATTTAATTCATAGAAAAAACTCTTTAACAGGACGTTTATCACAATATAACGAAGTCTTGTATTGCAACATGGATAAAAACATTGATGCATTCAAACAGAGGTTAAGATGGGAATGAGATTCCCATCAGAGGATGTACTCCTAATAAGCCCCTAACGACAAGATCAACACAAGAAAACCATACCAGTTAATAAAATATATGTCATACTTCAATGCCTTAACAAATTGAGGCCCAGAAAATGATCAACTATTGGACCTCATATGCCATCTTAAGCAGTAGCACTCAAATACCCAATGGTTTCTTTCCATCCAGATACACCACAGGACAGAAGCAGCCAGGATCATCCATGCTAGCCTTTGGCCTCAGATATTAGCTTAATGGAACAACAATAATGATCAACTATTGGACATCATAAGCCATCTTAAGCAGTAGCTCTCAAATACCCAATGGTTTCTTTCCATCCAGATACACCACAGGACAGAAGCAGCCAGGATCATCCATGCTAGCCTTTGGCCTCAGATATTAGCTTAATGGAACAACAATAATGATCAACTATTGGACATCATAAGCCATCTTAAGCAGTAGCTCTCAAATACCCAATGGTTTCTTTCCATCCAGATACACCACAGGACAGAAGCAGCCAGGATCATCCATGCTAGCCTTTGGCCTCAGATATTAGCTTAATGGAACAACAATAATGATCAACTATTGGACGTCATAAGCCATCTTAAGCAGTAGCTCTCAAATACCCAATGGTTTCTTTCCATCCAGATACACCACAAGACAGATCATCCATACTAACCTTTGGCCTCAGATATTAGCTTAACGGAAAAACAATCCACATAGAACTAGAACTTTAATCCAAGGGCACAATAGAAAGTGAGTGAAAAGTGCGAAATGGCAGGGGGAAAAGCTTTGGGAAGGCTGGTGAGGGAGAGAAGTCAAACATGTCTTCTAATTTGATCTTATGATAAAAATGGTAAACTAGCAAACCCAATCTCGAGACAATTAGAGCAAGCATATCCATTTACGAGTATGATGGTTATGCACTTATGTTCAATCATCCTTTGTGCAATCTACGTCTCTCCTACCATGTGATACAATTTTCCCAGTATCATGGTTGAGGTAAATTACAATTCAATAAATTGAATTTAATTTCTTACATATCTTTCTTCCCTTTTGATTCAGGAATCTGGACTGCAATCTACCAACAGAAACCATAAAAACTGATGATGAATTACATTACAAATACTAAGTTGTGTTAAGTGAATTTTTTAAACTTTGAAAACACCACTTGCTTGATGTTGTCAACCAATATAACCAATTATAGTGGACTCATGAATTACCAATTTGTAAAACCCTGAATGAGTACAGTGAACAAACTACACAATCACAATTCCTGCCATTGAACAAAAAAAGCGTTTTGGATTTCAGGAAGGTTTTAAGACAGAACCTTTGGATTTAGTTCACGAGTTGTTTGCTTATCTCTCCCATGCCAATAAAAGGTGCTAGTATCCTTTCCTAGCAATTAAAACATTCAGAATGTAAGGGTAAACAATCTTAAGATATCATACTATGTCAACCAGAGCACTAGAACTTCAATAGATGGGAAAAATTAAATGTCATCGGAAAACTTGAGACCACAAAGTCTCTAACCAATATCCATTTTTTAATCGAATACTAACTAACATTCTATGTCTCAAGGCCACTCCACGGCAGTCTCCATACATCAGACCCCAACATGCATGTTGACACAGTTTAGCACTCAATGGTTTTTTTATTTTACTTTATTTTATTTTTTTTTAAGTAGGAAAAAAGTGGGGGACGGAGGGATAATTGCCAAAAAAATAATTATTGTACATATGAGTTGTGGTGTCAACACCTCCACACTTGTTAATGGAGAGAGGTATATGCAATGCAAGTACAAATGGTCAAAGTACTTAAAGTACTTGATTGTGCAAATCAGCTGAATTCAACTCTGAATCTGGTTTACCCGCAACCAAAACTTATTTCTCAGTGAATATGAAATCAGCATTGGCATGCATAACTGAGAAATTCATTATGGAGCTAGGAAAAATGGTGTAAGAGGCATCAAAGAATGCGGCTTCTATTTTAGAATTTAGATTGTATACCATATCTATAGCAATTCACTCCACTGTGAGAGTATATGTCCCCCAACATTTTAAGAGTCCTCTGGAAGGTAGAAAACTTGCCAATAATCTTTATAAGAATAGTGACATACCATATAACTTCCATATGAAGAAAAATGATGTACAACTTACCTGATTGTGTGGCATTGAACCATTGGAACCAAGCTTCAAGGCGAACAAATGCCCTCTCTAAGAAAGAAGAGATTTCATTGCTTTCAGTGGTAGTGAACTTGTTTCCTATCATGCCATGAACAAGATCTGCAAGGAACAAACTTTTAACAGAAATATTGGGATTCATTCATCAAAATGAAGTAAACTTGCAATTCCTTTTTCAGCATATGAATATTATTTCACAAGATATTGAAACATGTGCAGAATCACAGAAAAGAAAAATAAAAAATTTCAAATGTTTGCACGGAAATTGTTCTTCAAGCAAAAAAGAGGGAAAAAAAAAAAGGCACATGAAACATAGGAAACTGTCACTTGGTTGATAAAGCTGCTGACAAAATAGCAAAGAAACTGTTGCCTTCAGCAGTATAATCCTAATAGCGAAATGCTATAATATCTGATCAACGAAGTTGCTTTCAAAGAGCTTAAACAGGCATAGGCCCCTCTGCTGATGAAAATGAAGGGCTACTAAGTCATAACTCAACAACATAAGGCCTTTAAACATTTTTCTCAATTTTGAAAAATATTGTTTCCCCCTACAACAACTCAGCCTTTTCTCAACTAAATGGGGTCGGCAATATGGATTTGTCAAAAAAAAAAAAAAAGGCCAAATCAAGATGAATAGGCCTACCCCTAGCTCTTCTATAGCACCTTCCAACTAGAAGTGATCATTCCTCCATACTAGAGCATCCCAAGGCCTCCTTTGAACATGGTCATTCCACCTTTTAAGCGACATTCTCGGAGCTTGTCCTGAATCGTGGCCACTCCCAACTTAGTTCTCTCTCTCTCTCTCTCTCTCTCTCTCTCTCTCTCTCTCTCTCTCTCTCTCTCTCTCTCTCTCTCTCTCTCTCTCTCTCTCTCCTAGTTTTGCTGCACATCCATCCACATCCATCTAAACATCTGCATCTCTGCTACACTCAAATTATCTATGTTACGCTTCTTGACTGCCCAACGTTCCGCCCCATACAACATAGCCGGTATTATGATCGTCCCGTAGAACTTTCCTTTAAGCTTGAGAGGAATACGTTGATCACAAAACACTCCAGATACACCTCTCCACTTCATCCATCTTGGTTTAATTATGTGGAAAACACCATCATCTATCTCACCATCCTTGTCTATAATCTGTCTATGCACGATTTTGATTTTAAATGGTAGCTCACAAGGCCAATGAGAAACTAAATTTTCAGGCTTCAATCTGTACATGAGATTAAAAGGAGCTGGCTTTCTAGCCAATTTTCATGTCGTCCCTAGTGTGCTGTATGGCCCAAGGTATCAAGTATCAATACATGTCGACTGCCTCCAACACGTATCAAATTTAGACCTCTCAATACAATACACAATCAAAACATGGACAAAAATAAAAAGGCATATGTATCAGACTGTGTCAACCCATATCGATCAATCGATAGATTCAATACAGGTCAATACAGAACAACTGTATCTAGACACAATGCAAACACTACTGTGCTCTATTTCTGACACTAAGATTTGGGCTGAGAAGAACTCATTAGACCTCAGCTGTTCTCCTTGGATCAGCCTGAGACTTTGTTGGGTTGGACCTCTACCCTAGGGTAATACCCAATTACCCATGCTGAACAATTTGAAGTGGAAAGATTGACAGAGCTAGGAGATCCGAATTGAGTTTCAACCAGAGTTTACTATTGTAGCTAGGTTCTGCTTCTGTTATTATTAAACTATTGTTTGCTTTTATATCTATTGATCATAAGAGGACTAAGAGTGGATAAGCCATCCCTAAGTTTTGAAGTTCATTGGCCAAGTATTGAGTGTTCTGGAATGGAATCGAATGGGGTTAGATTCAGTTTCTAGTTACAGTTCTTCAACTGGTAGTTTTGGTTGCAGAATTTTGTTTTATTAAAAAACATCCTCCCTCATTCTAAATTTTAATTTCAGAAAGGCCATTCTCTTCAAGAATGTTTAATTAAACCTCCAAGATTCTGCTCATACTCTTTCTTAAGGGTCCAGAACTTCAATGTAATTACAGACTTTGTGCATCTGTCGAATACCTTCTCTTTTTTTTTTTGGATGAATAAATAAATTTATACCCAAAGCGAAAAGAAAATACAAGGGGAAAAAAGGGTGGGGAGGGGAGGCTTAAGGCAACAAGGAAGAGCCAACCCCAAGGGGAGCAAAGCAAAAGCAGCAACAAAAGCAAAAACAAAAGACAGCACAAACCAAACTAGCAACCAAAGCCACAACCAAGGAGCGGG
>NC_056559.1:31927703-31992215 GCF_013358625.1 Macadamia integrifolia | reverse complement strand
TAGGACGAGGAGGGGGCAGGGAGAAGGTCAAGGGATGGGGGTAGGGGCTGGAATGAGGCTCCAAGAGGAGATTATATGGTCATTTCTGGAGGAGTGGGGAATCGGCCTGGAACGAATGGAGTGGAGAGACTGGACTTTTGAGGTAACATCGAGGTAGATGGATTTTCCGGGGAACGGGATTTGGAAGACCATCTGCGAATGTTGCGCTCCATCCAAAGATGGGAAACAGTAGCAGAGAAAGCTAACTTACCAATGGTGTCACAAATGGAGGAGCCGGCAAATGTCATGTCAACCCAAATACATTCCCTCTCAAAGGGGAGAATGACCCTAGAAGAAGGCCAGCAACGAGTAAGAACCTTTTTCCACACTAGGGTAGAGAGGGGGCAACAGAAGAAGAGATGAGGGATATCCTCTTGACCAAGGGGACAGAGGCAATAGGAGGGGTTGACCTGGATGTGACGGTGAATAAGGAAGGACTGCGTGAGAAGGCAGTTAGAGTGGCATCTCCAGGTGGTGAAACTGTGACAGGGAATATGGCCTTTGAACCAGACGAGATTACACCAAGGAACAACAGGGCCAGAGGATCTGACGAAGGACCAAACAAAGGCAGAGGAGAACAAGCCATTGGAAGAGGGGAGCCATACACATTTGTCATCTCTACCACGATGCCCAGGGGGAATTGGGGGGGGGAGAGGACCACAAATCCACGTGGGGGAGAGGAGAGGCAGGAGGGGTCCAACCCTGAGGGGAAAGAATGGAGGAGACGAGCGGATTTGGGAAGACCAGAGGAATAGATGATCCTGGGGATGACAAGGAAGGAGAGGATGCCCGATGGATGCCAGGGGTCCATCCAAAGGGAAGTCGCGTGCCCATTTCCAATAACCGTGGAACAGGCAGTAATGGCGAGGGGCCAGAGGCAAAGGATTCTTCTCCAAATCCAAGAGGCATCAGATGGAGTTGGGCAGGTCCAGAGGGAGTTATGGGAGAACTGATACGAGTGAACCAAGTCAACCCAAATGCTCTTCTGCTTGGAGACAAGCTTCCAGATAAGCTTCACGATGCCCACAGAGTTGACCTCCTTAATTCTTCTGATGCCGAGTCCCCCTTCAGATTTGGGAAGACAGACTTTGTCCCAAGATAGGGGTTGAAGGAATTTTGAGGAGTCAGGGCCTTTCCAGAGGAAGGAACAAAAGAGTCTTTCAATGAAGTTGATAGAAGAGGAAGGAAAGGCAAAGATCCCAAACCAGAATAGGTAAAGAGATTGGAGAACAGATCTGATAAGAATGAGCCGGCTAGAATAGGAAAGGAGCTTGCCTTTCCAGAGCTGGAGCCGCTTCCTAACAATATCAAGAATAGGGAAGCAAAGATGGCCAGAGAGCCTGAAAGAGATGAGAGGAAGGCTCAGGTATTTAACTGGTAAGGAGCCCCAAGAGAAACCAATGATGCCAAGAAGAAGGGATTGAGCCTCAGAAGAGACACCGAAGAGGAAGAGGTTGGACTTGAGGAGATAAATGGAGAGGCCAGAGAGGGATTCAAAAGAATGAAGAGCATCCATGATGGAAGAGATGGAGAGGGGGTCAGCTTTAGAAAAGACCATAATGTCATCAGCAAAAGCGAGATGGGTGAGGCAGAGGGCCTTGCACTTGGGAATAGGGGAGATGAGATGAAGATCAGAGGCTGATTGAATGGAACGGGAGAGAACTTCTAGGGAGAGAGAGAAAAGGAATGGGGAGAGAGGGCAACCTTGACAAATTCCCCTCTTCGAGGGGAAGTAACCAGCAAGGCTACCATTGACTAAATCGGAGAAGCGGGGAGTGGATATGCAACAGGAAATCTAATGGACAAAGGAAGGAGGGAAGGACATTTAGAGCGGGACATTTGAGATGAACTCCCAACTAATGGAATCAAAGGCCTTGTGGATGTCAATTTTGAGGAGAGCCGAGGGGGAGTGGCCTTTCCGATCAAACCCCCGAACAATCTCGTGGCAAAGAATGATGTTGTCAGCAATACTCCTCCTAGCAATAAAGGTAGATTGATTTGGGCTAACCAGTGAATCAATGACTTTACCAATCCTGTTGGCCAAGATTTTGGCAATAAACTTATAGAACAGGTTGCAATGAGAGATGGGCCTAAAGTCATTCATTGATTCAGCACCTTCCTTTTTGGGGATGAGACAAAGGAAGGTGTGGTTGATCCCATTGATCTAGGAAGGGTTATAAAAGAAGCTCCTTACCGCAAGATTGAGATCATTTCGAATGATATTCCAATAAGAGGAAAAGAATCCCATACTGAAGCCATTAGGACCAGGAGCCTTATTGGCCTTATGAGAGGATGGCCGAGAGAATTTCGTTATCAGAGGGAATGGAAAGAAGAGAAGGAAGAAGCTCATCAGGGACAAATTTATTGAGGAGATGGGGGGGAATGGGAGGAAGGGAGGAATGAAGAGGCTGGGAGAAGATTCCCAAAAAATCGGAGACAACTTCAGCCTTGATATCATCAGGATGAAGGAGCTCAGAACCAGCAGAGGATAAGAGTTTAGGAATGGTGTTGACATTGTTTCTGGCTTTGAGAGAGTGATGGAAGAAAGTAGAATTGGAATCTCCAAGATCTAGCCACTTAATGTGAGCTTTCTAACGAAGGAAGCTCTCCTCTTAGCCAAGCAGTAAGGCAAGTTCAGCAACAGTGGCCTTCTCGTCATCGGCAAGCATAGAGTTAAGCAGGTCATGCTGGATTTTAGCTCGGATGGAGAGCAGCTTGTCGCGGCAGGAAGAGACAAGGGAGGAGATGTTGCCAACGGTGAAGGAATTCCAGAGCTTTAGAGCGGCCTTGACGGACTTAAGCTTTTTGGCAAAAGCCAAAAGAGGGGAGGAGGGGGGATGGGGGTAGACCAGGCAGTTTGGACAATAGGGAGAAAGTCCTGATGGGAGGACCACATATCAAAGAATTTGAATGGCTTGGGGCCGAAGGAGCAGAAGCAGAGGACATAGATATCCATGGGACTATGGTCTGAAATACCGGAGAGGTCGAAACAGGCGTGGGAGGACGGAAAGGTCTCCAGCCAGGCCTCGTTAACAAGAGTCCGATCAAGCTTACAGGCCACCCAAAGGTTTCCAGCTCTCCGGTTATGCCACGAGAGCTTGGTGCCCGACCATCTTAGGTCACTGAGCCCCAAATCATCGATGCAATCATTAAATGAATCAACCGCCAAGGGGTCGACGAGATTACCACCATGCTTCTCATGACTGAAACGGATGACATTAAAGTCACCCCCAATACCCCAGGGGCTAGAGCCAGTGGCGGGTGCAAAGGAGTGGAGCTCAGACCATAGGGGAAGCCTGCAAGAAGCAAGGTTATGAGCATAAATGACTGAGAAAAAACAAACAAAGGAACCAGAAGAGTGGGAAATGGAGAGATGGATGACTTGGTCCGAGGAGGAGAAGGGGGAGATAGTAAGATAGGAAGGGTTCCAAAGAATCCATATTCTGCCATTAGGGCTATGGAGGTAGTTGTTAGCGAAGGACCAAGAGGGAGCAATAGATGAGGCAATGCGAGGAGCATTGGACTGTAAGACACGAGTCTCAAGGAGGCAACAAAAGATTGGATTTGGAGGAGCGAATCCTAGAATGGATCTTGCTTTGCCAAAGAATTGAGACCACGAAAGTTCCAAATACTCCAGGGGGTCATGTAGAACGAGAGAGCGGGGCATCGAATGCTCAGAGAGCAAGAGTGGGGTCGGAGGATGAGGGCTTGGAATTAGGCTTCCTGGCTGGAGGTTTTGATCTGAGATTGAAGGGGCCAGCGGGTGAGGATTTAGAATTGAAGTCGGGTTTAGAGAGCGAGGAGGATCTGGAAGCGGAGTTAGAGGATTTTTTCTTTTTGGATCCCCACGAGACAAGCAGGGGGGGGGGGGAGGGAGGAGGGGGTTGAGGCAAGATAGGGGACAAAGGGTGGCAGGTAACAGGTTGGTAGCGGCAAGGTTGGGAGTTGCGGCAGTGCTACTAGAACGAACATTCTCAGTGACCCGAGAGGGACAAGCTTGAGATTCCAATTGAACGTAAGCAGGTTCACTCCAGTGATTTATGGGATCGACAGCAACAATGTCTCTATGGAGAGACCCAAGGGGTTAGCTTGCATGGAGAGACCAGAAGTCGTAGCATGCATTACCAGGAGAACAGGCAAGGACGTAGCCTGTTCGCCAGTGCCATCCGAGACCAATTCATGCGTCTCAGAGGGTGAAGTAGTACTTACACAGGCGGAGCAAGCATTGTCATTTGCAGCATCGGCGTCGGCGAGATTGATCGTGGGATCAGAGAAAGAATTCTCAGCAGTGGTGGAAGGGGGAGAAGGCCTATCTTGATTAGCAATTTCAGCAACAGGGTAGGCATCAGCAGCAATAAGAGGGGCATAATCAGCAACATGGAGAACATCGGCAGCAACAGGGCAGACTTCAATAGCAGAGGGCAGAAAGGAGGTCTTCGGAGGATCCATGGGGCTTAGAGAGGCGGCAGTGATCAGCGGCAGCAACGATAGGCAGAGCAGTTCGTCAGGAGCAAGGAGGTCGTCGGAGACCACAGCTGGCAGAGAGGAGCTCAGGGGAGCGTCAGAGACCAAGAGCAAAGTCAACAACACGCCTGGAGCAGGCAGAGTCGAAGACACACTAGTTACGGTAGAGGGAGATGGAGACTAGGGAAAACAAGAAATCAATAACGGGTCATGGGGGTGGGTCGGGTTGTAGTAGGATTGATAGGACGGTTGATGGATCGGGTTAATGGAGTTACCCGGAAAAAAAGGGTGGTCCATGGGAAACCTGGAAAAGGTTTTAAGAAGATGGTCCGAATTAAAATTGGTCCAAGGGTGAGATGGTTCAGGGTAGATGGTTGGTCCAGGTGGATTAGGTGGTTCAGAGGAAGGATTGGTTGGTCCAGGGGATTTAGGTGGTTTAGGTTGATTTGGTGGTTCAGAGAGGGCAATGCTAGATAAAGGCAGAGAGGGTTGGTCCACTAAAGGAATAGGATGAGAGAGGAGAGAGGAGAGAGGAGAGAGGTTGAGAGGGATGCAGAAAAGTCCAGAGGACGAGTACCAGTAGGGAGAGGGAGCAGAGGGGAAGGAGAGAGACAGCAGAGGACACAGCCAAGGGGGTGACCGATGAGGACACAAAAGGAGAGCTAGAAAAGGGAATAGCAGAGCCGACAAGAAGGGAGGTTAGGGTTTCAGAGGGGAGAAAGGAAAGCATCTCATAAGTTCCAACGGAGATAACCAGCGGCATCAAAAGCGAGAACGTGTTATGACCAGCGGGCAAAGGGTCATTGATCAGACCCTCGGTCTGCGAATTAGGTAAGGCGTCGGTGATTGCAGCGGTAGGAAGGGTCGACGGCAGCTGGCTTCGACTTGGATTTGCGATGTTATTGTTTTTTCTATTTTTCCTTCTACAAGTTTTCACAGTGAAGCTAGGGTCTTTGGGAGCAGCATCTGAAGATTTGGAGGCCTCTTCAGCAGGCTTAGATTTAGTGCATAGAGCAGTTGAATGCCCAAAGCACTTGCAGAGAGTACATGTTGGAGCAGTCGTATTTCACTTCCTGCTCAAAGGAGAAGCCCTCTCTCCATCCATAACAGTGATTTTTGAAGGCAAAATTTGTTCAGCTTGAACTTCTATGCAAACACGAGCGTAAGACAGCCGATCCATTGCTTTCGTTCTTTTATCAGAATACAGGGGCTTGCCGATGGTGGAACTGATGAGGCTTAGACCTTTGACACACCAGAAATGGAGTGGGAGGTTAGGGAAGATAACCCACAAGGGAATGGACTTATGTTCAGATTTGGCGACGGATAGGTGCTTGTCCCATTGACGGAGAAAGACGGGGTTTTTCCCCACATACCACGGACCTCCGTCAATAGCGGCAGATCGATCAATGGTGGCGGCAAAATTGAAAATAAAAGTGCCATTTTCCAGCATATAGGTAGAGAGAGAGCTGGAGGGCTTCCATTGGTTAAGAAGAGAAGCTTTGACCACAGAGAATGGTGGTCGGCTACCAAGGAACGAGCCGATGACACAGTTGTTCCATTTAGAGATTTCAGAAGCAAGGAGACCAGGAGGACAGAGACCAACGGGGGTAGAGTTCTGAGGAGGAGGAGGGTGGAAATATAGAGAATGGCCAGCAGAGGGAGGAAGAGGAGTGGGGGAGGCAGAGGAGACAATAGAAGTCCAGGGCCGAGAATTAGTGAAGACAGCCGGAGAAGGTAAAAGTGGTGGATTCGAGCTAGGAGGAGAGGACGAAGGCAGGGGAGAGGTTGCAGGTTCAGGTTCAAGTTCAAGTTCATGGTGGTTTCCGGCGGCCAGAGGGCTGGCATTCGGTCAGGTCAAGGGGGGCATTTGTTTAGTACTTGAAATAGTGAGCTTCTGACAATACATATTACAATAACAATCTTGGTCAAGGGGGCATCTGAACATATTTTAATAGGTGCAGCACTGCAAACGGCAGATAACAAGGTCAAGATCAAGAATGCAAAAATTAGAGGGGCATGTGGTTCTTCGAATACCTTCTTTATTACCTCTCCAATTGGAATTTCTAGTGTACATTTTATTTTATTTTTTTGGATAATTTCCAGAAATTAAAAAATTCATGAATGAAGGTGGCATCCATAGTGGGTGCATTCCAAGAATTTAGAATAGGATAATATAATTAAAGATTGGAGGAAGATCATCACAAGCATAATAAAATCCCCACTGAATGAAGGTGGCTAATTTCCTTTAATTAAACCCCTCCCCAACTCTTAGGCTATGTTTGGTAACCAAGAAAAGAAAAGAAAATAGTACAAAAGACATAATAAGACAAAAAATGAATGATTACACAAGGATTTCTTATGTGTCTATCTCTCTCTTAAAATTCAAAATTTTTTGAATTTTTTTCTTTTCTTTTCTTTTCTTCTCTTGGTTACCAAATATAGCCTTAAAGATAAATGTAGCAAGATATTGGAAAGGAAAAAATCTTACCTCGTAAAACAAGAAATAAAGTGGGTGGATTTCCATTTGTTGGGTGCTGAGGAACAAATTCCTTGGGAACTTTACTGCACATATTACAGAAGAAGTTCATATATAAGAAGTGAAATTTTGATCTAAAAGATATAAACTTATTGCATGAATTTTTAGATCACCTTAAAGCTTCAGCACCCAAAATTTGCTCACGGGGGATCCATCCATCAATATTCATTAGGTCTAGCCAATGTCCAATAATGTCCAAGCAAATACGAATATCCCAGCGCCTATTCAAGGTAAAAAGATTCACAAAGCACAAAAAGTATTTATTCAAACAGTCAGACAACATTAGTGCTAAACTTCCCATATCAAGAACATTTATAAATCTGTTCATGAAGGCACACGCACAACGACAATAGTCATGCAAGAAGACGAATTAACAACACAATGTCACGCATGGCAGGTAACTTACCAGATTAGAAGTTGATGAAAACCTTCATCCCACAAAAATCCCCTTGGGAAGAAGGGTCGGCTGGGAACAGCAGTGTAAAGCTCCGCTGGCCAATATGGAACAAAATTATCACCATTATTAAGCTGCAAGAAAGAAATTCCACTATCAAATACGGAATTATGGATCAGTCCTATTTGGCACAAATAGAAATCATGATGACTTCCGAAAAGGCAAGGTAATGTAGCATTGTTAGTGATCAAAAGAAGGACAAAGTTACAAACTCAAAACATAAAATTGCTACTTTTTGTGCATATAAATTGTCATTTGGGAAGTACTTTAAGAAATAAGCCCTCTCTCAACCGTATGGCCACATGAGGAAGCACCAACAACCATTCCAATATTTAGGGTCCACATAAGGTTCAACCTGAAGGACTTTTGCTCTGAAAATTCAATTTGGGCCTTCTCTCAACTGTATGGCCGTGAGAGGAAGCACTGACAGCCATTCCAATATGTGGGGTCCACATACGGTTCATGGTAGAGGGCCAGTTAGAGAGTGGGAAGATATCTGAGATGGAAACTCAGAG
Organism: Macadamia integrifolia; assembly: GCF_013358625.1. Taxonomy (NCBI): domain Eukaryota; kingdom Viridiplantae; phylum Streptophyta; class Magnoliopsida; order Proteales; family Proteaceae; genus Macadamia; species Macadamia integrifolia. The sequence goes on along the minus strand of NC_056559.1, from coordinate 31,984,207 downwards.
TTTCAGAGTAGAAAGAGAATCACGTAACTACACACTCACGTTGAGCAAGCCAATTAACTTTCTATTCTCATATCTCTATCAGAGTAGAACAACTATTGAACCAAGAAAGAATTATAAACAAGTCAGAAAGACAGTATTGGTAGGAGAGAAAATGGGAAGGTATAACCTGACAATTCGGAGGTGAGTGAGAAAGTGCAAGCATGGGGGGTAGAAATCAGGTATTTGGGTTGCAACTGAGCAAAGGTGAAGAATTAGGATGCAAGAACATAAAAGTGGAACTCCAGAGCACTCTGAATTAGTTTAGAGAAGTAAAAAAATGTGATTGGAACAAATTAGAAGAAAAAATTAGCCCTACTCCAAAAAACAAGCTTCATTTAATTAATCATACCCAACCCCATGTTTCATGAAAACAGACTCTTATTTAGATGTATATGAAATTACTACAAGTACTTACTTACAAACTACGTAAGGCCACTACCAACCATGTGAATAGACATACTCTTTTAACTATTTAAAAATAAAAAATTAATAACCACATTGTTGGACAAATAACTTAAAGAACCAAGAAACACCTACTAACACATCAGCAGACCAAAATCAGACCTCACAAGGCCAAAGAGTAGTGATATGATGGATAATAAAAAATCATGTTCTGATTCAACTAAGGAATAGTTCATAAAGGTCTTAAAACTTCAGTTTATAGGTCCTCCAAGGAATAGTTCATAAAGATCTCAAAACTTAAGTTTAGACTTGGTCCTCAAACTCACACCAAACATTCCAGGGTAGACAATGGAAAACTTTTGTTTAAATTACGAATTTGTGCACCTAATTAGACTTATTCTCAAGAATGCAAATAGTATTTTAGCATAAATTCTTTGGACAGCTGCATCCAATACAGTGATATGCAACTTCAAGGTAAATTTAAAAATCAAATAGAAATGGAACCTCATTACTCACACTAAGATCTCTTGGAAGAGCAATTTTTGACTGACCATAAAAGTAGCCAATGCCACCCAAAAGATTCCCAATAGCAGCCATACCAACAATCATTGATTCAGAATCAACCTGTATGTAACAATAAAATGATCTCAGGACTATTCACAAATAATGAATAAGCAATCAACAAGATTTCCAGACTTTATAAAGTCCATCTTTATGTGGTCCTCATCTGCATTTATCTCAAGGCATCATAAAAACAGACAGAATATGACTGTCCAACAAAAAGATAGGGGGCAGGAGCAAATATGCAGCAAGATATGATGTGAAATGGGTATGAACATATACATCCAGAATTATAAATTTGCTTCAAGCAACAGAATAATTCTTTCTAGTTGCCAAAAAGAATTATAAAAATAATTCTTTTTACTTCTCCGCACCAAAAAGAAAAAATATATACCTACAAGGTGCAACTGATCATGTTGAGAAGTTGCTACAGATATACCTTTTCAGTTAGATTAAAGCAACTCCTGTATTTTTCTTCAAATTCTTTTTGTTTTTCATTAAGTTGACTAGTCAGCAGGGATCCTGAAATTCAAAAATAGCCATTGGAAACATCTTAAATTAATAAACTCATAGTGCTCAAAATCCGTTGGTAACATCTTAAAACAATTGGCAATTGAGATGATAATAAGCCAACAAATAATCAGGAAAGGTAAAGATATTCTGAATGCATCCTTCAAAGTTCAGAATAGATCAGACTAATGCATCAGCAACAGTGATTTGTCTTCATTAATAGTGAGAAAGCAGGATCACTTAGCTATTTTACTTTCAATGTTTCACTGTTATATCTTTTTTTTGGGGGGGTGTGGGGTGTTCTGGGATGATGCAAAATATGTTTATATTCAATCCACAAATACCACCTGTTTTTTCTCAAAACGCAACCTATTTGAAATAAAAAAAGACAATATCCAAAGAACAGACCTGTGAGACTTTTGACACGTTCTTCAACTCTTGAACTCTCCAAACCAGTTCCAGATACAAAAGCAATATCTGTTTGAAAAGGAATCTTCCCAGAAATCTGTAATAATGAATGAAGAACAGTTTAAACAATAAGAAAATAAATGGAAAACAGAAATAAGTAACGCGGTTTGAAATGTAGTATAAACTGCATGCCTGAAAAACTAAAATGTTTGGAGAAACATCAGATGCATCAGGTAGCTGCAGAAGATGCACCCTTCTTGCCTGGTGTAAATTACGAATAGAGAAATTATCATTAGAAATTGAAAAAATGCAAATTCCAATAATCAATAAGATTAGAGATCAGCCCTGATAATGATGAAAATGAGAGCCAAGCACTTTTTAACCTATTGAAGAAGTAACTACAACTGTTAAATGCATACATGGTCTGCCAGAGATCCCTGCACAAGTTCAGTTAAATTGTGCATGTGCGGAGTCCTGAAACCAGAATAATGAACTTCCAAGTTATCCTGCAAAAAGGAGAACACAATTTCAAACAATTTCGAAGGCAACTAAAGTTACACACAGGAAATGTCCCACAGCAATAGGTTTAACCATTTCAAGATTAGTGTAGCTATCAAACATTCATAGTTTCACACTGATTAGTCTTTTTCTCTAGTCTCCAGCGATAGGGATCGTAAATAACCCAAACTCCATAAAGAAATTTCAAAAAAGGTATTCGGACTAGGATCTATGCTCAGTTGCTCACACCACTTTGCTGGATATAGGATTATCACTGGAAGCACAATTTTGACCATTGAAATTCAGACAACCATAGGGAGCAGAACATTTTCACATATGAATTGCTGACTATTGAGCATGTGTTGTAGCTACCAAAGAACATCAAAACACTAGCTATATGTGTATTTATAATCAAATCCCACTTCATCTCATGACACTTTCTTTACAGCTTTGCTTGTGTGCATGGACACAAAAATGCAAGCACACACACCACCAATGCTTTGAATATTATATCTTCTGTTCCATTTATTGTCCAAGAAGTTTTTTATGCTCTCACCGCTGAAACTAAATGGAGCTCCCAGCCTCCAAAATCCTCATGTGATCCAAATGTCAGACGGGATCCATCACGAATATCCAATCTCTCCTTGTCAATGCTTAGAGCCTTACCTCCTTCATCAGCCAAATAGAAGAAAATATGAGCAGTTCTTTCCTCTTCCAGTTGAGATCTGTAAAATGTAAAATAATGGTAATGAATTTTGGCATAAAACATTAATACTTAAATTACCAACCAAAAATACATCACCAAAATCCATATGAATTGCCATTATGAAATCGAGAATAGTTATTACTAAACAGAACCCAGCTAACAACAACTGCCTAGCGCAGTTGGTGAGTTTGTGGTGTTAAGCCCACAGCCACGCTCACCTTCCCCATCCTCCCTTCTTTAGTGTACTCATCTGAGAAAAAAAAAAAGAACCCAGCTAAAAGCAAACAATGATAGTAATGATATAATGGGAAACCATGACTACTGAATAGTGTCTACAGCTTAAATATCTCATTTTTTGCTTTTTGAAGATTTCTAAAGCAAATTTCCTGTGCTCCCCCACCTCCCCCAAAAAAATAAATAAATAAATAATCCGTGATAAATTTGATATTTCCACATAATGCCAGATACAAGGGACAAAAGATTGACCAATTAACTTTAACTAAGGTGCTACAGAAACTACACCAGTAAGAAACCTTAAAGGTGCATTACTTTTCCCATTGTGACTCATAAATCAATTTTTTGAAGTTGCACAAAAGTTTGAAACCTGTACAAGTTTTGAGTTCCTCAACTCAATAATGCTTAACAAACCACAAGAATTCAACAAAATAAATATGGCAATGACAGAATGGTTTTACTTCTCATTTTGCACATTGATATGAACTGCCCAATCTCCTCCATAGCCACTTCCGCTCCCCTTGGTTTTCAAGAAGCTTGTCATCAAGGACATGCCTTGGTCAACCAACACCTGATGTCCATAATCTCGTCCATTATGATGAGTCCATCCATATGTGCTAAGCTCATCAGAGTCTTGGCAGACATGCCGCATTACATAACTCCCATCTTTCACACCAATCCACATCAAACCGGCAATTAACGACTGTGGAGTCCTGCAATTAGCAGCAATGTATTATCCCACGAACCGGGGGGGAGGGGGGGAGAACATTTCAATCATTATGGTTTTAACTCTGGCCATTATAATGCTTCATTTTAGTATTATAATATTGGACAGCTAAAAACATTTCATTGAACAGAAGAAAGTGTATAGCATATCTTCCTTAACTTACATAGGTAATTAAAAGATGAAACAACACAAGAAGCCAAAATAAAATAAATGTCGTTATAGTTGTCTTAACAATGAAAAACTTTATTTAATGGCAGGCAGATTGCAAGAGCCTTATTGAAAAAATTGAACAGGGGTAACTTTAAAATTTTGAAGAAAAAAAAAATCATCAGATAGAAGCACTATGGGGTAACATAACAGAGAAATAATCCCTCAATAACAAAAATAACATAAAGTTGAAACGAAAAATATATAATTAAATATTAATTTTAAAAAAAGAAAAAAAAGGGAAGACATTCTAGAAGAGTAGAAGCTTGTTGTATAGAGTACCTCGCGCGGACGCCGAAATAAACGTGTGGACGGTAAGTTCCCCAGTACAGGCTCTCCTTGTGCTCACCTTGAAACTGCATACTTACATCATACAAGATTTAAGTGTTGAAACTTTAGAAAGGCAATTGAGAACTTGGAAGGATCAAATCTTAGGAATTTCCTGACCTGTGGAAGATCCATGACTTTGGGAGCTGGAAATGGGGTAATAACCCGTAGTTTCTGAACTTCCTCAACGGGTTTCATGGAATAATAGATCACAGAAATTACAATTAGAAACGCAAAGGAACCAAACAATAGTAGGGTTTTGGGATTAACATCCATAACACGGATTGCATCGTGACCTCTACTTCGATCGTTTCGACTTCTTTGAATCGATTTCCGATCACTGGGATAATCATCACTGCCAGTGTTTGCCGTAGGCTTAATCCTGCTCCGAGCAGGTCGTCTGCTGCTTCCAGTCATTACTAGAAACTGCAAATTCAGAGTTCCATAACGTCAAGAATTCACAGATTAGTTCCAAACCAAAACCAAATGGGTTTAGGGACAGCTTATTCCAAAACCTTTCCCCGTATTCATCTAACGGGTAGAAATAGAATGATCTAAATTTCTAAAGAGAGAGTAGTTTTCCAAGTAAAATCCTGTCCGTTAGGCTATGTTTGGAAGTCCAGAAAATAAAAGGAAAAAAATTCAAATTCTCATGAGGTCTGCTTAATTTAAGGGTAAATCACAAAAAAAAAAAAGACGTCAAGGTACCCTAAGTTTGAAAAGTGGCGGTTGGGGGGCCTAATTGGGTAAATCCAACCCCAAAATGACTAAATTTCCAGATTTACCCCTCTCAATCCCACTCCCACGTCATTTCCGCTTCCAACACTGACCCCCAACCACCACCACCACCACCACCGCCTCCCCTCTCTGCAACCCCGCCACACCCAAGTAGCACCACTCGCGATCAAACCAGTCTTCGCTTCAACAACAAGAAGGAATTGCTGGACTTCGAATCGGCTTGGCTGCTTGTCATGGGCTTCGCATGGAGATCCAACACATCAAGTAGGGCCTTACATTCGACACCTCCGATGAAAAATGAAAAGAGAAAGATAAAATTGGAACTAGATAAAATTTTGAATAATTACAAATACGGCGGAAGATCAGTAGAGCGATCAGAAAGAGGAGTTTAAGTCGAAGCAGAGAAAACCCCTCGATTTTCAACAGTCGACACCCACCACCTAAGTAAAGTACAGGATTTTGGTTTTGGTTTTGATTTGCTACATGGTTTTGCTGCTCTTCTTTCTCCTTTTCCCTTTCTGCAGATTACCCATGCAAAATGGGAAAAGATTACAAGGAGGGCGGAGCGGCGATGCAGGGGTGAGGCGGCGGTGGCGGTGGTTGGCGTCAGGGTTGGAATCGGAAAGCGGAGCGGGGTTGAGAGGGCAAACTTGGAAATTCAGTCATTCTGGAGCAAGATTAATCCCATAAGCACTCAAACGTCACTTTTCCAATTTATGGTACCCCTAAATCCCTATTGTTGATTTCACTTTCTCGAACTTAGGAGTTGGGATTAACTCAGGTGTAATTTACCCTTTAGTTTTACAAAAAGGAATTTACCCTTAAGTTATAATTACAAAAACAGTGTTTTTAAACCCAAAATGGGCCGACTGCTTTTACTCTAATATTAATTTGATTTTAATTCCTTTCTATTTACTTCCTTCAAAGGAGGTATGGCATAATCATCTCTAAGGAGGCATGCGCCTTTCCACGTTCTCCAAGTCACCCAAATCATCTTGGTAACTCACAAATGGATGAATATTTTCCCTTGTTCAAACAAAAAGCTTTGAAAAAACTCAAGGTGAATCAGTTCACAAAGACTAAAACCTCACATTAAAGAAATCATGAGTTCAACTCTTATAGGGGCCTAACAAGAATAAGCTCACCAGAAGTGACAATCCAGTGGTGCAACCACACAGCTTTGTCAAACTTTGTAAGTTCTCCGAAGATGCTCCCTTGGTTGTATATTTGTTTAACAAAAAGACCAACACCTCACGGTATAAAGAGGTCATGAGTTCAACTCTTCTTGGGACTACCAAAAAACTGTTTGAAGAATAAATACAGTTGACAGCCTAGTGGTGCAACCACCAGCTTTGTCAAACCTTGCAAGTTCTCTGAAGATGCTTCCTTTGTTGTATATGAGCTAATATCAAAGTTTCCGGTTCTCATGAAAGACATAAAACCAAAGAATCTGTTTGGGAGACTTCTCGCACTCCCAGACGAGTTTCAAATTCTGCTTCCTCTACCCCTGAAGTAAGATTCTAGACTCCCATTGAAATAGAAGAATCTAAGCATGGATTAGCAGGTGTTTTGAACTTTAGCCAGGTATAATTTGAAACCAATTCTTAAGTGGTAACGTTTCATTAAATTCAGATTCTTCAAGTAAAAAAGATTTATTTTCCTCCCTCAATAAATCCCATAATTATAAAGTACTAAATGATCCTAGAAAAGCAATCACTTCTTACAATCTTAGAACAAGATGCATTCTATTACATGATCCATTAAAATCCAAACTTTATGTCCACAGACTCCACACTGTGTTGCCATAAAGGAACGTCCCAGATGTCAATGCAATGCATCAGCAACGGAAGACATTGTTCTTGGATCAATTAGAAACAATGATTTACTCAACTAATTAAGGTGAGAAGTGCAAATTTAGATGTTCCAGCAAACAGAAACCAGTTGTGGTTAGTCGGGCAACTCATCATTTAGTATATTGAAAGCAGCCAGATTTCTAATGCCAACATGAGCAGCCATCATTTCCACTATCGAATTAAAATGTCGAATCACACATCAAAATTTTCCACTTTCCTCGGTATCATAACCACTTCACTTTGCCAAGTTTGTGTTATGTTAGATCCGGAAATTTTTCCTGCTTCCCTCTTCAGCCATTCCCGAGTCCTCAGCCATGATGATTTCCATGTCTCTAACATCACGCTTCAACACATTGCCGAGCCTTGCAATTGCCTCTGTTTGCTGTTGTAAAACCTGCCACCGTCCCAAAAGGAAAATAAGATATCAAGGAATTAAACTAGGAATGAGCAATACAGAATGAATGAGTACTGAACATATCATGTGTTGCAAGATAAACACTTACCTCCTGCATATCAGCAAGGCTCTGTTCATGTATTTTGGTTGAACCAGGAAGGTAAACAGAACCACCACCGTTTGCATTCGCGCGGACACGAGATATAGCAAGCAGATTGTGAACCCTCCTAGATAGTTCTGCTCCTGGTCCTTTTAGCTGGAAATATTTCCACAAATTCCCAATATCATTTTCAATGTTACAGGCCTAGAGGTTCAGGAACCAAAATGAAAAGAAAAACCAACCTGTCTAGCTAATGCAGCCAACTTCTCAGCTAATTCAGCTTCAGATTTCATTAAAGGCATTCGACAACCCTTACCCTCCAAGGCCTCCACTATTTTCATAACCTAATTAACACAAATATTTTAGCATCAAAAGTTCAAACAATTAGAGAAAGCAAAAAATGCATATATGGTTCAGAGAAATAATACAGGCTGCCCAGATCATCATCTGATAGGGACCTGACAGTGATCAGGCAGTGGGCTACAGCAATTATGGGACAATCTTTTTCTTTTCCTTTTCACCCCAATTTCAAACCATTGAGCTGCACCTCACCGCTTGATCACCGGCCAATCTCAGAGTGATGGTAATCAGGCCGCAATAGGAAGGACGTATTGAACATCTCTTTTGTCCGGTTCCTCAAAATCAAAGCAGAGAAATCCCTCCCACCCTTAAGAGCCGCCTTTGAAGATCTTGCTCTTTCTGTCTCATTCTTTGGATCCATGGAATAGTATCTGCTTGAAAATGCCGTTGAAGCTGCACCCAAAAAAAAAAAAGGTGTAAATAAGAAAGAATACACGAAGGTGTAATGCTTAAATAACAACATGATAGAGAGAACACACCGTCTTCACATTGCTTTGAGTCATTCGCAATCTCTCGGCATCAGAAACTATGACCTCATCTTGAAGCTGAATTGAATAAAATTACAATGCCAATCAATTCAATGAATTCAAACTATCACAGATAAAAATAAAAAATAAAAAAATAAAATAAAAAATAAAAAAAGGAAGAAGAAGAAGAAGAAGAATGTTGATACAAACTTTGAACATTCTGAAAAGACAAGAACGTGACAACCAAGTAAAGAAAGATGGGGAGAGGGCCTGAGAAACCCTCCCATCATATTCAGGCACTTTGAAGCATTGAACATCCAATTGTATGTTCAACAACAGCATGCATAGCATCTTTTATACCCCCTGGATGATAGCTTGACATCTGGCATGATTAGTGTATATTAATATCTAAGCTCGCAAAAGCTAAATTACCGACAGCTTAATGGTAGAACTGGCATACATACTAGAAACGGACTCAACACTTGATGTGTTCGACCTATGGATGTAAGAAAGCCAAGAGTTAAACAACAATTTGGAATCCCAAATTCTTAATTCATACTTTATGTGCTTTCCATAAAACATTTCCAAATGAAGCAGGAAGACACAGATGAATGTTTGAAGTTTGAACTCAAGCTCTCCCATACAAACATGGAATATGACAGCCAATTGAAGAAAGATGATGAAAAAATAAAAAAGACTAAAAAATGTAATTTCATCATAGTAAGGCACTTCGAAACATGAAATAGACAAGCTTCCAGAGGACCAAATTAACCCTCTCGAAAGAAAAAAGTATACTTGGACCATCCAACTCATCATCCAATATTGAACCCATGCCAAGGATACACATTTAAATATACTGCCCATTTTGGACCAAGTATAAGCAGCTGATTTTTCATCAAACTTTTCCATAGGAATTCAAACCATAACTCAGCATTATATTTGCAAATAAAACAACACTAATTCGTATCCATGGTTCAAAAGTTCAGTATGGATCAATCAGATCTGATGCATGCAGGTATTAGGCAGGACTGATCTGATGTATCATACTTGGTAACTCAAACGATCCATTGTAATATTAGGTTGTCATTTCCCCCCCCCCCTCAGTGCACTGGTTGATCCTTTGATTAGTTTGTCCAATTGGGAACAATCTGAATTGGATCGATGAGGAATGACCCAACCTCCAATACTGAATCTTAATTCTCTGTTCCCAGCAAAGAGCCATTAAAAATCTCTGCATGTCAAAGCCACCTAGGGTCACTTTTTCCCCTTTAGCAAAGTATACTAATACTTTCTCAGCACAATTCTACCTTCACCAAAAACTCTTTCCTTGAACATCACATTTTAACTGCAAGCGAAAATATTTCCTCCACAGGTTAAAAAACACACAAACAAGATAAAGAAGTTCACTGTCAGATCAACTTGATATGACATAGGCATATAAATGCACTAAATGGCAGTTACGAAGGCCTAGGGGTGCAAGTTTGGCCTTGAAAGCCCGAACTCGCCCTTGGCCTGCCCTGATCCTGAACAAGTACCGACCCAAAATTTTTGGCCCTGAGGGCCAGCCCGACCCTGAAATTTCTGACCCTAAGTCAGGGTCAAGGCGGGTAAGGGTTGATGTCCTTGGCCCACCAAGCCCGCCCTGAACCCGGCCCTGATTTTTTACCCTGATGTTGACCCTAGTTGTGACCCTGATGTTAACACTGAATTTAACCTAATTTTATATATTGTTTGACACTGAGTCATTGACACCTCAAAACTCTTAATTTATCTTCTCACCGATCTCTCTTGCTTTTTTTACCCAAAAAAAAAAAGATATCTCTTGCTTTTTTTTACTGAGAAAAAAAAAAGATATCTTGCTCTTGTGTCTATGAGGAATCACAGAAATTCTTTGCGTCTCTGCCGCAGTTCTCTGGCTCTCTGCATCTCTGCCGCGTTTGAGTAATCACATTCATCAGTAATTCTCTCTCTCATTCATTAGGCGACTATTTCTAGTGTTTTGTGTTGCAATTTGTTGAAGAACTCTCTCTCATTCATTCATTAGGCAACTATTTCTACTGTTTTGTGTTCCAATTTGTTGAAGAAGGCCCTTTGAGGTAAATTACAACACATAATCATGGCAAGTAATTTGTAACTTTGTATTTTTTATCTTATATTTATTATGAAAATTTTTTACTTTTAAGTTATTTCATATTTTTCAGGGTCAGGGTCAGGGTCATCCCGGCTCAACCCTGAAAAATCAGGGCCAATCAAGGCTGGTAAGGGTCGGGCTGAACCTTGAAGGGTAGGGCCAGAGTTGAAGTTTTGCGGCCCTAAGTCAAGGTAAGGGAGGGTTTGGGCCTAGTTAAGGGGACTCAGTGTTGGGCTAGGGTTTTAAGAAACCCAGCCCAACCCGACCCTGTTGCACCCCTACTAAGGCCATGTCCTCAACATGTGGTGCCTACTACTATCATTTTGTAACCATTGTCAAACTTTGGCATTTGCTAGGATTAGGCATCTGTCTCTTGTTTTGTTTTTTTCATTTCCCCAGTTCCAAAGGGAGGTGGCAAAGGTAACTCTGATCTCTGAATGCACCAGGAAGGAGGTATATGGTCCAATCTGGAGGAGCTAAAAGAACAACGGTCAGGGCTAAAATGACTTTTGAGATAGTGAGTAAAGACATGCACTGGGTTAGAATTACCAGCAAATATAGCACTGAATACAGTTAAAGGAAAAAACAGGATGTGTAAACAAACCTGCTTGTTATGATAAGGCTCAGTTGAGTTTACTACAATATCATATCCAAACGATATCCATACTTGAAGGCAAATTAATCACGAATGATAAATGCTAACAATGAAATTCAACGATTTAGGAGTTGGGTGCCAATCTTCATGACAGAAGGTGATAAGTGGTGAAAAAGATACAAGTATGTAAATTACTAGACCTCCCTTTGCCTAATGAAATGCGAACATAACTGATTAATCTTCTCAAAACCTAATATTAGATAAATCTTGATGAGAAGATCCCATTTAAGGAGTACATCTCTTTAATAAGTTTTTATAAACATATAGGTACAAATTTATTGACCATTTAGAAATTTGTTGGTTGGCGGGGGGGTGGGGGGGAGGGGAACGCATTGAACAAGTTGTCATCACAATTTGAGGAACTGGTATCGGAATCAGATTGATCAAATTGGCTGATTCAGATCAGCATTGGTCCAGACCAATCGCAATTCCAGCTTATTCACACTGTAATTTTTTAGGACAAAGGCTGATTCCAGCCAATTCCAGCTGGATCGGAATTGGAATCTGCTGAGGGTGATCCGGTATCCAATCCCAATCCGATTCCTCCAACCATGGTCATTGTTAGTTGGAAAAGCCATGGAACAGCCAACAGGACAGATGCATGTGATATTGTACTATCCACCAGCGAAAAGAAACCAGCAAACCATTCACAATGCCGTTCTCGGGATAAGAAAACCAGGGGAAGTACCAAATAATAAATAGTGTTTACACAAGACACTAACAAATTTCAACGAAAATTTCAAATGAACCAAAGAACCTTTGAGAGTTGATAAAATTGACAGAGAAAAGCATCATCTTGTTTCCTCAGACCAGAGAAAGTGACTACCTTAAGCCGCTGTGAAAGATCTTTGAAGCCCTGCACAAGTTGAGGCCAAAGTCTTTCTCGATCAACACTCTCCATACCTTCCAGCTTCCTCATAGCCTCCGCCCACATTATCTGGCAAAACAAACCTATCCTCCAAAATCAACAAACCTACATATATATCGTTTTACACCAAGCTACGTCAGAATCTATCGCCGGGACTTCAAGAAGAGAACTCACGTCTGATATGCCAGCAGGCTTGGTTCTAGCAGACGGATCAGTCACACTGAACAACAAATGCTGCAGAACAAAACAATTTTCTCATAAACCCCAACCATGGAATGCGGCGGGAAACCCTTAGTCAAAAATTTTAAAATAGAAAATGCAGAACAAACCTTGAAAGCGTGCTTAGGGTTTCCAGGCTCCTCTTTGTAGGCATCAACGATCGCCTATCGGACAGAGAAGAAGTGAAAGAGAGGGTTTTTGTCACATTAATTCTAAAAATACTGCATTTACACGTAAAATAAGAGACAAGAGGGGTTAGGGTTTCATCTTAGGAGTTACAACTTAGAACACTACCTGTATGTCACGATCAGCGAGGGAGAAAGGGAGAGGGGCGACAGGCGCCATTTGAGTAGTCAATTGAGCATTGGAAAGGGAAAAGGGAGTCGATTGGGGAAACGGAGTGGATTGAGGTACCGAGAAAGGAGACTGAAAGCCAAAACCAGTGCTCGGTTGCTGAAACAATGGCGATTGTTGTTGTTGTTGTTGTTGTTGCTGCTGTTGCGTCTGTGGCTGCTGAGAAAAAGGAGTAGAGAACAGAGGGGGGGATGGGGAACCGCCGAAAGCCGGAGCAAACGAAGGCGTCGAAGGAGTGCCAAACGCCGGCGAAGACGCCGGAGTTCCAAACATGGTTGTGAAGACAGAATCGGACTTGCAGTGTTTAAGCGATTACCGCCATTTTACTAAACTCTCCAGTCGAGATTCTTTCCGAGTCTGCAAACTGCTCTTCCCTCGTTTTCTTCACCGCATATTTGCCCGAGAATCCGAGATTCGAGAGCGGGACACTCTCACATTAGCTACCTGGCTTTCAAGCAGGCTATGTTCAATTGTTGAAGCTTCCCGAATCAGCGATTCCAAATCGGACGCTTCCGGCTGAATCGAAAGCATCAGATACTAGGAATGTCAATCGGTCGGTTCAATTTGATTTCGGGGTGAGTATGGGTGAATCTGAGGTCAAACCGATAAGAAAATATCCGTTACAATAGGATTTATTTTGATTTCCTCTTATTGGTTAGAGGTCAATTTATAATGTATATATACAGAATTATTTAGGGACTTCAGCCAGTTCTATAATACTCTAAACTGAAGCCAACCCGATCAAGAAGTGTTATTGATCGGTTTCAGTCTGTCCAAATCGTTCGGTTTAAGGTTTTGACAACAGGCTGATCCTGACGATATTTGAACCTTGATATATTCAGTCTTCGTTCAATCAATCAATTTGTATTTGAGCATAATCACCGTCGGGGTTGGAGTTCGACACCAAAAGGTGCAAGATTATAGTTAATCCACTCGGTTTCCTTTCCATCAACAGTGAAAGAGAGAATCTCTATTCTTATATTGGAAAAAGTGTTTTCAACCGAGAACGATATGGGGCAAGAGTTAACGATAAATTGATAGTCCAATAATATCGTCACATTGGTAAAGAGATTCTCTCTTCACTCTTAATAAAGAAAACCTTGATCCATAAGTAAAAAGAGAACGAAGACAACACAAAGTTATGCAAACCACTGCTTTAATATGTATTGGAAACATAGGGTATCTCTTTCATAATGAGTTACATTGGGGCCTACTGTCAGCAACCAAACTTGGCACTGTAGGCCTATTTTCTGCCATTTGCAGCTTAGCTGGAGCTCCAATGCTCCATTTCCGTGAACAGGTAGTTATATCACTCTGTTCCTCCAGTAAGTTGAAGGAGGTGGGGAATAGAGACTCAGATCCAAGATCAATTGCCACACCAAGCCAACAGCAAGGAGCATAAGGGCTCAAGCCTGGTACAAGTAATATCATTGTTGCTGAATTGATGAGGAAGAATGCAGAGAAAAAAAAAATAAATCAATTAAAAACCACTGGGATATTCACAATGGAAATCAATGGAAGCTACAAGATCTTGTGAAAGGAAAATATATATGTGAAAAAATTTTAAGCTACGACGATGGTGTGCGATGGTTTGTTGCCTGAATTCCACATTAGAACTTGATTGTTGTTTGTCTGTCCAAAGGGGCAACACACTGCCACAAGGAACGGTATGTCGGAATGTCAGCTGCGGCAACACCAATAGCAGCAAGGTTGCGCCCATATTCCTGTTAAAAAAATATTATCAGAGCTATGCAGTAAGAACTCATAACTGAACATCAAGAAGGAAAAAAGGTCCACCACAGGCACATTCAAAGAACACATACCTGAACATCAAGGAATAACTGCATACAGATTTTGTCTGTGTCCGAAACGTTCTGATCTGAGACATCAGAGCTTGCCCCTGCTCGTCTCTGTGCACCCTGTCGTATTCTCTGCAATGACGTCTCTGTTTTCCTCGCCTAATTAACAATTCAAACATCAACACATGAAGCATTCCAAAGTATAGATCAAATTCAAATGTACTAAGCAGAATACTGGACTTTGAATACTAACCACAGTGACAAGATCAGTAGCCAATTCATGGTATCGACCAGTAATTTCTGTTGCAGCACCTAGAAGCAGTTTTTTTCTTGCTTCTTTTGTCAGATATGTGGTGGCTCTCTCTCCATCAAGGAAAGACTGCATGTAGAGGAGATTTTTTTAATAATAATTTGATATCATTTGCACAATGAACCGATGTGTATAGAGAGCATCATGCTATAACAGTAGTATCAGAACATATATAGAGGATCTGAAATGACAAATCCCAAGCAGATATATGATATGGATTTCTTCAGGAATGCATAACAGTAGCTGATTCCACTTGAAATTTACCCCATAAGGTGGGTAAAAGGGTAAGCAGATACTCACTGCCAACCCTACAATAAGATATTCATTAATGGTCACAGGTATCTACCTCCCAAAACAAGAAACAAATATGACCAAAGCAGAACAATGGATTTTCACGAAGAAAAAGGAAAACCAAATACCTTCAAAGGACGCAGGACCCCAGAGACATAGGGTGAATGCCTTACGGGAAGAGGTTTATTCGTCATCCTATATGTTGCAGTTATTCCCTTCAGCTGCCTCAAATCCTAGATTTTTTTTCTCCCAAGAGAGATGGATTAAGATACAAGCCATCGATATACAGTACATAACTAGAAGAATTTAAATGCGCACCTTGCATAAACACAGTAGATTTATTGATGAAACTCAAAGCTTACCTCAACTGATTTCTCGACAAGTGCCTCTATCATGGAATTCATTATTAATGGTAATAAATCTTTCAAAGATTTCCCCCACTGCAAAATGCTCTGCTTTACTAGATCAAGTACTTCCATGGAGCATGAAGCTAAAAGCTGAAGTACATGGTCAAGAAAATCATTGCTAAGCTCATCCACTAGATAATCAATATCATGCAGTACCTGCAAATCAAACAATTTCCATAAATATGCCAGCAGCATCAATAAGATCTAGTAATTTTTGTGGTAAATGAGATCAAGTAATATATACAGGTAAGTTTGAGGAACATTCCCCACCCCCCCCCAAAAAAAAGGCGAACAGATAATCAGAATATGCATGAAATTGAGATTGATTGCCCTTTTCAAAATTCTCTTCCATAAATTAATTTGTTTCTAGCATGTTGACCACATTCCCATTTTTTTTTTTTTCTTTTTTCTTTTTTGTTGTCCTTTTAAGGTTCTAGCAACCGAATACACCACAACACTAGCTGAATCACTGACTGACGAATAGGTCCACAGACACGAGAAACACTATTTGGAAAAGGGGGGGAATATGTATATATATATATATATATGAGCTTCTACTTCAAAGGAACTCAAAGGATTCAGCTGTCCAAGGATCAGTCCATAATACAGAACTTTTCTTGTAACTACCACTTTATACCTCTTGTGTAGAGCCCTGTCGAGAACAGAAAGGGGAGCCCTTTTCTTACTCTGTCTTTGAGGATAAGCAGGTATCTTTTTCAAGGAGAAGGGATAGGCATGCCTCCCGCTTCAGGAAAGCTAGCGGGTGGCAGGCACATGGGAGGGGGGACAAGAGAGGGCAGGGGGGAGAGAGGCAGAGACAGGCTAGGCACGCCAGCAGCCTTTACCCCTTTTTTAATATCCATACATTAGCAAGTAGAAGACCATGTATAATTGTCGCAACAAAAAGATAAATTATTTCATAGAAATATATCACACTTCAAACATAATGTCAAGATCATAAATCAAGGAGGTCAATGTCTAGGAAAAAAAATATCACAAGGTAGGGCATACTTTTAAAAATAAACCCATTAAGTTCTCATATGAAGGCTGCAAATTCCTCTAGAGTGGCAATTAGGAGATTTAAGCCAGACATAAAGCAATGGTCACAATTATTATGTACATGAAAAATATTCAGGAAACCTACCAAACAAAAAAATATTCAGGAACTATAACTAGCCCACCAAGGATCAAATCCATCTCAGATGATGGGGTCATTTTACGCAAAGACAAGCTCTTCAAGTTTTATCCACCACCAACTCAAAGGCAGTGATTTCTTCTACTTCGTTGTTTTAAACACTGAAAATTTGATCTTCCATGAAAATTATAATGGGCACCAATGGAAGAAAGTCCAATATTTCAACATAGTTTTGACAATTTCTGTCCACCTAGGATTGATTCTCTTCCAGTGATTTCCTACACCCAAAATATGTCCCTCATGCAACTAATCACCTATTCAAAGTTGAAACACAACCTACAACAGTTTATTTTCTGGGTTATAATCTCACTAAGATTTACCGAAAAAAAAAATCTCACTAAGAGTAATCAATAACCATTATAACACAAACTGATTAAACTTGGCAACTTAAACTCAGGAGGGCAGGGGTAAAAAACAAGGAAATAGAGCATACAAAAATGAAGTCTTCAGGGATTGCAGAAATAGCCCATTCAGACCCAGGATTGGACCCTGCATTACCCGCTTTTCGAGCAGCCAACCCCAAAGACAACCAAGTTGAATACCTATCATACGTTACAGAAAAATGCATTAGGTGATGATGTTCCAGTAGCATGGTAAAGCATACATAAAGAATTCAAACTAATTGTCAAAGCAACCTGACCTTGATAGGAGCTGCAAAGATAAACGAAGAAACTTGTCAGAGCAGGGAAGAACAAGAACATCTTCTCTCCAGCAAGATCTCAAGCTCTCCAAGAGGGTAACACTTTGTTTTAATGTTAACTCCTGAGGATTCCCTTCATTAGAGACTGGGGTAAGAGAAGTCACCGTAAGTGCAGAATCCAAAGCCCCAGCTATCTCCTGAAACCTGACGTAATTGAACTGATATTTGTTGTCCAAATCATAATACTTTAAAATGTAAACTCTGATTATATTGATATTTTATTATCCCTGAATTGTATTAAGTACCTCAAGGAGAAGTAAACCCCAATATTCCATTGTTTCATGAAATCAATATAGATGGCCTCCATTCGAAATTTTGCAATTGCAGATCTGGAGGGACAGTAACCTTGCATGACAATGGGAAGTTACAATCACAATAAATAACATGAGACTCTGGATATTGACATCCTGATATAAGCCAACTCATCACTCAAACTTGTGTAAGGCCTTGCTTTCACAAAATAGGGATGGTCAGAAGACAGGTTTCATACAGTTTAAGATTTCTCTAACATGAAAGAAATAAACCTAGCCAACCTACCTGGTCCTATATGTCAAGAGCTTAGACAATGTTAGACAATGGGAACGATACCTGATTTCTGATAAGAGCATATGGTTGAATTTTGACAACTCTTACCCTACCCCCCCCCCCCTTCTCAAGAAACAGGAATAAGGGAAGGGAGGGGGCAGGGTCCATTGTCATCCCCACACAGAAAAGGTTACCCATAGCAGCTACAGAAGATTTTAGAGGAGCAAAGTTAAGACAAAATGCAAAATGTTTTTTACCTTCAAGATAAGTCAGGAAAGCCAGGCTTGATTTGTAATTTCTCAGGAACTCTGTTGGTCTTCCAGGAGAGAATGCCCCTGGTTTTCCCTTTTGAATAGATAAAAGTACCTCCTTAAGAATTGAATTTGCCAAGAAGTCAAAAACATGAAGACCCGAATTTGCTGAACATCAGACAACCACATCAGAACCATTATATATTGAAAACCCTAATTAATATATCAAAACGCCAGAGTCAAGTAGCTATACCTGAGGATGAAATTTCCAACAAAAATTTGCATTCCTTATCAATATATTGCATTATTTGTTGATAATCTTCCTCAAGCTCACCGCCCATTGACCCAACCACAGCCTCTGAAGAGCTATGGGGAATAACTTTCTGAATCAGTGGAGAAACAATAGTCGTGCCAAAAATTTCTTCCGCACCATTGGTGTTATCAATTGCCGCATATGCACGCAAGCAATTGTAAATTGCATTTGAATCTCGATTTTCCAGTGCATCTACAAAACAACGCCCCAAGCTGGCATCTAATAATGAGCTTGCACTCTTAATCCTCTTCTCCATATTCTCAATGAAGGGAAGGTTCTGTACTGCCACGAAATAAAGAGAAATAAGAATTAAAAGCATAAGTTTCAAAAGGCATCTCAGAAACATTTTTTTTTTTTTTTGACAGCTACTGAATAGATGCACCTTCCTAATGAGCAAGAAAATGGATAAAGAACACAATCCAAAAGCATGCCAGAAAAATAAGAAAATGCTAAATAGATAAATTACACAAGCTTGAGTATGTAAGTTATTACCCTGTAATATTGACGTATTACTATTTTCATTCAACCACATAGTTTTTAAGGCGCTGCTAAGTCGTCGCCTTACTAGCGCCTTGGCGCTGATGCGGTCTAGATATGGTAAGGCAGTGCTCCGCCTTATGTGAAGTGGCGCCTTATGGGTTTTTTTTTTTTTAAACACATTTTAAAATTACTTGATGAAGATTCCAAATATAGATTTTTTATTGGTAGGTGTATGGTTTTGTTAACACTTGAGATGTGCAGGATCAGCTTTACTCCACCAAAAATAACCAAAACAAACAAAACAAAAACACGATTCACAAACAGGGTTTGGATTTTGTCAAGGGTTTTAAGAAAGGACTTTGAGAAGGAATCAAGGAACAAGGAAGAACCACTGATCCAAGCGACTACTTCTTTGACAGGAGTAGAAATATAGTGGATGACCTTAGGGCTTAGGCACTCATTTTGGCATCACAGAGGTAAGTATAATAAATACTTGTATTTTTTATTTCTTTTCTTTATATTTATAATTTTGTTTCATAATTATGTATTTATATTATATGTTAATATGATGATTGATGATTGATGATTGATGATTGATGATTGATGATTGATGAAGATGAACTTAGTTTATTCACTTTATTGATTTGTTTTCTTGATGAATATCTTACATTGGTATGAATTTGAACTTTTAATATTTATTTAACATATGAGTAATAGGATTCAACTAGGATTTGAGCCAAATCGATTGGTTTTATAAAAAAATTACACAGTAACGCTTTAGTCAATAAGGAGACGCTTTATGTCCGCCTTATCGCTAAGGCGCTCCGAAAGACCCTCAAACGTCTCTGTCGCCTTACCGCCTTAAAAACGATGTTCAACCATCCCCCCCCCTTTCCAATCTATGATATGTTACTGAGGTTACAGAATTGATCCCACCAGGTTGGGGAGACCTCGGCTCAGAAAAGCTGCATCCTCTTCAAATAATCTTTCCAGTATCCACAAGTCGTCTGTTCTCAATTTTGGTACTCAGCAAACTTAATTCTACTATAATATGACAAGAACTCATCTAAAAGTGTGAACCAACATAGTGGACGAGTGGATCTTGACTGCTTCCTTCGGACACCCCAAGCTGGTTTAATTTACAATACCCTAGACATAATTTTCTATCAATCCTTAAATCACATCCACTCTAAAAATTCCACCTAGATTAGATATACCACTTCCAGTTTGTATTATTATCAAATCACATAAACCCTCATAGGAACTGATCCGCGGAAACACTCTCAGAAATATATGAGTTTGGTTTGCTTAGCAAAGAAGTCAAAAAGATTTAAAGAAGAATTTCACGAGAGAACACTGCTCAATGCAAGGGCAAAGTTGGCCAACTCTTTAGTCCATCTAATCTCTTGCATTCCAAATAAGGCATTCACAATGGGACACATGGTGAATGTGTCGCCAAACACTAAAGGTAGCATACTATATCAAGATTTCACTCAACAAAATAGTTCAAAGTTCCTCCTGCATCATCTTATATTGTTGGAGCACCTCAAGGTCCAAACAGTTATGTATCTTCAGGATGTCCATGTTCAACTGAATGGATATCTTGCATGAGTGCATTTGAATGTGAAAAAAAAAATCTTTCTTTTCTGAGTCATAGTATCCCTTCCTCAGTGGGGCCGTTTTCCGAAGGTCCAAAATCTGTCAATTTAGTTGGATTTTCATGCCATTTGAAAGCTATGAAGTTACCTGTCCTACAACAGCAACATATTGCAATTACAAAATGTTTTGGAAAATTGTGCAAGATTACCATTTTGGGAACTTAAATTAGGAGTTTAGTCTAGTTACATTCCAAAGTTCCTTTACTTGAGAACCATACACAAGGTGCTAAATTTGCATTTGGAGTCGAATCCCTTACTCCCAAAAATCTATCTTCTAGTTTTTTTTTTTTCCTTAATTAATCATAACATATTGACAGCATAAGTAGAAAATTACTAAATCTCAAGGAATTAAACCTCTGTATATACATGGGACAGCCAAATAAGTATATGATTTATTGAGATGATGTTATTTGCTTTTCCTTCTGAAACAATAAAGTTTTGATAAGTTATAGGCATAAGAAGAATTTTATAACCAAAAGTTTAAGGAACTTCTAGAAGACTCCACTGGTCGTTGCTGTTATAAGGAAGATTTTGTTTTTTCGTTTAATCGAGCGATAAAGATGGTGCTGAATGAAAGACAGGTTGGTCGAGGAAGTTGTTTCTTATAAAAGACTGAGGATTATGATCTTAATATTGTTTAAAAGGCAGCTCAAAGAATTTTCTAATGAGCTTATGAGTCAGGTTCAAAATATAGTGAAAGCACACTATATGCCTCGAGTCATCGATATTTGTAACTCTATGACTCAATTTCTTGATAATTAGAGCTTCATTAATATTAATGGTGCCAATTTCACTGCTGTATATAAGTCTTAAGAAATTTAAGACATCTCACGGTGGACAATTCCAGTGACTTTTTTCTGTTTGCACTTCGTCGAAACTTGTGGTCAAGTTTTTTCAACCCAAGGGGACTGATGTGAGCACATCTCAAGCTTCAAAGAATGGTAACTCTTCTTTGTATGCATACATTCAATTAATGGAGGTTGTGCATGAATGTTTGTAACATGCAATTTTCCTTTGAGTTGTAGTTGATATGGCGTATCAGTCACCTTTTTGTTGCAATTTTTCAGATCTCAAAACTTGTCTGAAGTGATTTTATTGCCACTAAAAACTTAAGGTAACCCATCAAATGAGACCAAGATTTTGCAATTCTAAAACTTAGTAAAATTCACCACCAATTTATCAACATAATGTCAGTTATGGTGGAATTTCTCTTAAAGTTGCTAGGTCTATAATTGCAGTCAAAATTTGATAAGTATGAGGCTTAACTCTTAAGTTGAAAATTTCAAAGGGAGATTCATAATTGGCATTGGTTTTCATTAACTTAGATGGGTCTAGGTATTCTTTGAGTTCTCCTTTCTATTTCTTCTAGCAAGGCTTAACGTAATTAAGAAATACTAAATCTACAGTCAGTGTAGCCTATATAAAGGCAAGGGGAACAACCAGAAAAAGTAGATGGTGTACTGATAATGGTTCCAGTAAATTAAGATGATATTGTGGCTGTTCTTACAATTGATGTCCTTTAGTTATACTGCAAATTGGTACTTGCTGATTTTTGGAGCTGGGATCATGAAAACAGCCATAGCTCTCTAGCAGTGAAGTATGGGTATGACTTCTGAGTTTATTCTCCGAAAATTAAAAAGAATTCTGTTTTAGGTTTATTACTTATGGCACATTTCCTCGCTCTTTTCAGTCAATTAGCACCTTATTAAATATGAATAATGTTTCAATGGGGGGTAAATTGTTCTGAAAGCTATCAATCTACTTCAGTGCAAAGAAGAGAAAATTAGGAAAATGTTAAATCTATGTAGATGTAGATTCAACAGCCCTGCCAGACAGCTTTATGAAACAATTCCCCTGTAAGAGTATCCATCTCTATAATTCATAACATGTGGAGCTCCAGCATGGTCGAGCTACCACAAGAAAATGGGACTTGATTCTTCGGTTTAAGTTTACGGCAGGGTTTGAGGATCTATCAAGCAAGTGTTTTACTCAAGCCTGAATGCTGTCCATAAGCAAAGCCCTCCATGAAAATGTTTCTATACATTTCCATGAATCAGTTTGTTTAAAACTGTCTATATAAAGTATAAAGGGAATTAGATTCAAGGGCTACAGTAAGAAGAAAGACTACATTTCAGTGTGTGCGAGCAAAAACAACCTGTGCATGAGCCATGTAGAACTTTAGTCGGTTCATCTCACTGGCGATTCTCTCCAGCAGGATGCTTTGAGTCTCTCTTAGATTTGTTCCATTCACGGCATATCCATTGGAGAGAGAACCTTTGTCCGTGGACGTTAATTCGCCATTTGACAAATCAGTAGGCAACTCCTTTATAAGTTTCTCAACCTGCACAGAAACGCCTTAATAGTTTAACCGCGAAGCTCAAAAGTTGAAGCCGGTAAAAGCTTCAGGTTTTCAACAATCGAGCTCGGTATGAGATTACAAATCAAAGCCCGTAGTAACAGAAAGTTGATATTTGTCAGATGGATATCTGAAAGGACTTCAGTATAGAGGACTTTCAACTTCTTAGGGTGTGGAGGAAAAAAAACAGAGGGAAATGTGAAACAGAAAAAGGTCACCTTAGACACAACATGAAATGTATCAAGGAGAAGCTCCAAGATCTCTCTAGCAGCCGACGCCTCCGCTCTCTGACGCAATCCATTCTGCAAGGAAGCAAGGGAAGACTCGACACTCGTCCTAAACTGCGAGATCTTCTCGCGTAGCTCCGTCAGAGGAGCCCTCATCCGCATAATTGCGCCATCGACATCGACGAGCTTGGTGCTTAGATTCACGAAATCTCCATAGTCACGATTAATTAGCTCTACGAGCTCGTGTTTGAGAGATGATACGTGAGACTGGAGCTCCGATCTTAGATTATCGAAGGGAACGAATGTCCTGAGATCTGCTATGTAGGTCTCTGAATCGAAATTCTCTTGCAGAAATGCGTCTTTCTTGAACCAGAGAGGTTGAGAATCGATCGGATCTCCGAAGATATCGGTTGGAGATCTGGGAGGGAAGGGATCCGCCATGTCCTATCTCGCTCCCGTGACTTCGTTGTTCACAGTATCGTTTTTCCTTTCTCTCGTTGGTTAGAGGAGTTGAAAGTCGAGTTCTCTACAAGGCCTCGTAATTCAATCACAAACACAGAGCCAAAGAGCCGTCCGTCTTAGTAAACGCAGTTTCTTGGAAAACTGAAAATAAACGGAAGACGCAGCTAAAATGACTGAGGGAAATCCACAGTGAATCGGCCAATATATGGTTTCCCGAAGAGAGGGAAAATCGGCGCTTCGGACCGGGTTGAGCTGAGACAACTGGGGTTTGTCGAGCCTAGCCTCACGCGGGCACCTTATCTCTTTGCCAAGGCTTCAAAACTCTGGACGTAATTGGCCAATCTGTATTGGGATCGATCCAGTTATCAGTGGATCTTCTTCAAATATAGGCCCATGTCCCTCTATAGTCTATTTAATCTATTTGCCAACTCGAACTCCTCCATTTTGTATGCTTGGGCCTTGGTCCGGTGGTTTTACAGTGTTCAGTGGAGTATCTCTTTGAGGATTGATGACTTGATCAATTCTTTTTAAGTGCATTCGTGCTTGGTTTACACCAATTTTTTTGCTTTCCAATAAGTGTGGTTTTGGACTCCTATTGATTTCTTTGTGGGTCTGTACTTAGCCCCTAGGGTTGGATTTACTATGTAATGGCAAATAGGCCCTTGAACTTAAGCCCCCCCAACAAAAAATTTCCTTTTTTATTCTGACGTGGATGGAAGGTTTCTTCTCCCTGATAGGTGTAGTTTTTGAGGTGATTGGAGTAGGTCTCCTCTAGGGATAGAGAATGACACAAAAATCTCTTTGGTCTATCTGCAGCACACCCATGCACGGGAGAGATTCTGAATCCATTGCAATGTGAGTCTTCAGCAAGGGCATAATAGATTGAATAGGGGTCTTCCCAATTATGTATCCAGCTTTAAGGGGCTTGGGCTTGGGCTTGGGCTTGGGATTATAAGTGGAAGATTTCCTCCCCTCTAATTCGTGCTTCTTTGGAATGGTTTGGCCATCCTGTAAAACTTATGCCCTACCTCAACCAATGACACTAGTGTCTATTTGATTATCTCTTATAATTTGCATACACTATTATTTATTTTTGTTATTCCATAAATAATGAGTGTTAATATGTGCTAAAGCATGGAGGGGAGCATTTTTTGAGTTCAACATGTAAAAAATGATCCTACATCAGATGTGAGTAGTTCAATGTGAAGGTCTATAAAACATAATCATAGCCAGATTGAACAATTCTTTATCATTTTCTTCATCTTTCAGTTGGATTGAATTGATTCTCATGCCGATTATCGGTTCCTTGATTCCCGATTCCAAGGCCGATCCCCTCATTTTCACCTAGGCCCAGAATGGTTTGGAATTTTCTAACCGAAAAGGGCCGGGGTGGGGGTGGGTGGTTTGGAATCGGTTGGATAGGACCAATTCAGGCCTTTTCCGATCCGATCCCCGATTCCACCTTTTAAAGCCTGAGTGGAAGCCACGGAGGGGCTATGCGAGATACTATCTTTATCTGCTTCCGCCAGTGGCGGTTTCCACTGAAGGGTGAACAGTTCTGGCTAGGGAATGTCTCTCACGCTTTTCTCCGGCTTCTCAACTCAAGCTCAACTACCTTCACCTTCCTTCATCACCACCTCTCGCCTCGTCCAGAGCGTAGTACGAACCAAAGCTTCACCTGCAACGACCCCTTCTCTCCAGCAGCCTCTCCCACCCAGCCCTAATGAAGTTCAAGTTCCAGTTCCAGCTTCAACACCACCGCCCTCATTATCCTGCGCCCTCCAATGCCCTCACTTCCAATCGTACTCACTCCTCTCTCCCTATCATAGCTGTACTCCCAAACCGCTTCTCATTCAGTTGTTGGGTTTGAAAGTAACGTTCCACTTATTTGAATCTGCAGGTGCTCGGGTTGCACTCACGAGTGGAACTTACACCGTCCGCCCATTCTCGATGAAGCCACCGATTTCTTCAAGAAACTCGGTGTTTCCGACTTCACCTTCGATAGTTGTAGACTGGTATATACTTCGCCTTGCTGATTTATACATCCATTTTAATTCCTTTGCGTTTCGAATTTTCTATTCTTTATCGTTTCTAGGTGATTTCTGACACTCTCATACTCATAGTGGGGTTGGAGATGCCGCGCAAAACTAGCTGTTCGGGGTTCGTCCTTCAGTCCTTTAATTGGACTTTATCAAGAGGGTTCACATAATGTCGTTGATATCCCTATCTGCAAAGGTCAGAATCACACTCTTATTACATGAATTTTGTGGATAAGAGCTTCGGATTCTGATAAGATTATGAATCATTGCAAAATTCGAGATTCTGGTTTCTGAATTTGATAATCTGGATTCTGTGTTGGGTGGGGAGAATTTACCCCTGGGCCAGGATTTACAATCGTGCGGAATCTGTTCATAGATTCTTGAACCAGTTCTCGAATTCATACCAAAAAGCTTTACCCCACCGTCATCCTTTTTAAAATTTGATTAAATTATTCATTTTTTTTTAGGTTGTTTTTTGAAATACTTATTTTGTATTTATATGTCCCGGCAGCTCACCATCCTAACATTAACATTGCTGTTGAACTTCTAAGGCAAGGCATGTTCACTACTTTTCTGCCCAAATTAGTTTTTGTTTTAAATTTTCTTAAATTTTTTAGTATTGTCAACCGTTATGCCTATAATTATTGGGTTTCTATGTTATCAGGTATTCGGAAGTTGGGTGTTGAGCCGTACAACGAGGATGAAGGGACAGGTGAATTGCGATACGTGCAGGTTAGCAATGTGGTTTCATTACATTGAATTAACAAAACGTGTGACTCTATTCAAACAAAGTTCAATGATAGTGATGATTTCTTCATTTATTTATTCTGTTTCACTACTATGAATTTGATGGTTTTCTGCAGATGGCTGTGACAACACACAATACATCCCTCCCCACTGCCGAGAGATACCGAAATGGTTTAGATTTGCACCAAAACTAGTTCTATATGAGAGTTACACCTGAATTTCAGTTTTTCAGTTGTTTCACATGGGGGGGGGGGGAATAATAAGGGAGCATACAAAGTTACAAACCTTACTGATCCTATCTCATTCTCTAGGTAAAGTCCAGGTCAGTTTGGTCTGGAATTCAAGGAATGAGAACTCGCCTAGCTCAGAAAAATTAAATGCATTGGTAAATGTAAGGGTATAATTTCTTACTGTTCCATTTCTCTTTTGTCTATTTTTGGAATTATAATTGTTCATGTTCGAACTTCCAATTGTCGGGTGCAGTTTTTATGGAGAAATGGTGGGCCGAGGAGCAATCGTCATCTGATTCACTCTGTCTGGGTTAACTTTCAGACATCAGCTAATAATGTAAGATGGGTAAAAATTGTGGTATTTTCATATAGAACTGTTTTCTCCATTTACAAACTATTGTCTTTTTCTGTTTGGCATATGTTTGGCATCTGATTCACTCTGTCTTGGTTACTTCTGTTTGAAACATCATATTCTGTTCAAGTGACAAATGAACTGATGTCTGGATCATACCAGAAATTAAAAAGTGGGTTGAAAATGGTTAAGAGCTGCAAGAAACTAACAAAAAAGCTAGAAAAGAATGCTGAACAAGACATTAATAAGCAATATTGTTTTTCCTTGATAAACAAAGTAAGATTTTGATAAAACTCTACATTCAACCCGACGATCTAACCCCGTCATTATCCTCCTCTGCATCAACTCTTCCTCTTTCGGATGACGGAAACCAATTCACTCAGCGGCCTGATCTCTAACGGCCCAGTATATATAAAAAAAAAAGGGGGGGGAGAAAAGAGGTCTCACTGCACCTTGACCTAGTGCCGTGCTAATCAGACACGTCATTCTGATTCTTGTCAGATGTCAGCATCCACATCTAGTGCCATTCAAGTCAGACTGACGTCTTGGCATGCGTCACGTAGCACTATAAGCATATTATAGTGAGTGTCACGGGTGGACACTTTAATAATTCACCTAACTAAGACTCTTCTAGAAAACAGTGGACCATCCCACGTGGAATGCCAAAGAATCTCATTCGTGGCATATTTTTAGTTGCACAACTGGACTACACGACAATATAACTTTCGGCTGAAGCTTATCAGCTTCCGACAATTACCTCACACCTTATTAGGTGTACCTAATTTATGATAAGAACACCTTATCTTTAGCTGTTCAAAAGTCACATCTAGTTGGTTTGATGCCTACTCGGCACCAACTCTATCAAGGCCCATCAATGCATCTCCCAACTAATTTGAAGAAATCTTTGGTGTCTGCAATTTATAAAAGGAAGCTCACCATTCTTAGAAGGCACCACGAAAAAAGACCACGAAGAATATATTAGTATTTTTTCCTTTATAAGGAGTTTGTGAGAGTTTTGTCTTCTCTTGAGTGTGTTTGTAAAAAGAGCGAGAAAAGACTGTGTGCTGTTGTTTACAAGTATCTGTTTGTAATTCTGTAATTCAAGACCCATATGTAAGTCTTGTTTTCCTTAAGCTTTTATTTTTTATGTATTATGCTTGCCATTAGAAAGTGTAAAGATCAACTTGCATTACTAGAAAATCTGTTAGATATTTCTTCTATTTATATTGAATTTTATTTATCTTTTCATTTTGAAGATCCAATTTATTTCTCCCAGCTTCTAAACGAAGAAACCATCAATTTTGCTAAAATCAAATCTAGGAAAAGGTAATTATTTGCCTTCTTGCTTCCCTCGCTGCCTACGTCTGATTATTTCCTGATCCTGTTTCCAAATGGTATCAGAACCAAGTTGAAAGTTGCCAAAGTCATAAAGACCATCCTTTTGGATTTGGTAGTGTTTCACCCTTGTCATATAGACCTTCACCTAAATCGTATTGACCTACACCCAAGTCGTACTCAGCCGTGTTGCCGTGGATAGGCGTTTGAAGGTGAAATAGTATTGACAGTAGGTGGTATTGACAGAAGGATATATTGACCGAAACCTTTATTAACTCGAAACTCTAAACTATGGCTCCATACTTTAGGTCCAATTTGAGAATATCATCTTCTTCTGAGGCAAGCTCTACTGGAAGGACTTATGATCAAGTCCATAATTATGAAGAAGTGGTTTTTAGAAATTTAAAAGCTGTTATTAATAACTATACCATTTCCAGAATACATGAAGCTGAGGTATACCATAAAGGAACTTTTGCTTTTCATAATGACTATGTCATAAAAACTAACGAAAACACCCATACTCTTCTCTCTAATCAGGAACAAATCCAACTCCTGACCAGTTCTCAAATTCAGGGACATAAAGAATGTGGGTTTAAGTTTATTCACATTAGATTAGTTCCAGTGGCATTAAAACCCTTAAACACTTATAGGGTTAAATAGTGCGGTTTTTGCTGCTGTTAGAGATGCCCGAATGCTTAATTTTAATGAATCTCTAATGGGTACTGTTGAAACCAGTATCTGTGAAGGACCATTCTATTTTCAGTGTAGACCAAATCTTCCTATGTCCTTAACAGATACTAATATTCTTGGTAGTACTGTCATTTCTTTAAAAACCTATGGATACCATATCGCTCCGAGAACTCAAAATCTCGTTGTGATTTATCGTATCTATTATAAAGTAATGACTACCGTCGCAACTAATGCAAAGGTTATATATCCTCGTGGGCAAACTGTGTGTTTCCAGGCTAATTCCAGTCGGTCTCAAATATTTGTGCCCCGGTGTATTAAATGGTCAGAAATTAACTTTCTAGAATCTTGGACTTTAACCTTTGTGGCTCAACCCCAGCCACCTTTCAGGACTACTCCATCTTGCATCACCCAACTTCCATTTGGTGATGTCGAGATCACTTTTGACCGTAGATTCGATAATACTCGTAGATTTACTTCTTCTGTGATTTCTTCTTCCTCTGAGTCTTCTACTTATCAAGCACTTGCACGTGCTTCCACATCTCGAGCTTAGAGTGAGATATTTGATGGAATAATCAATCTTCAAGGTACAAATCATACACCTACACATGTTAATCAACCTATTTATGATCCTCCTCTTAGGGAACCTTCTCGAACCCAAATTCGAAAATGGGTCCTCATCTCCAACAGATCAATTAAGCGATTCCTCAATAAGCGATTCCTTATTCAAGAATACAAGTCTGCTAAGAATGCTGGAAAACGTCGGATCTTTGAAGAACATTATTCCAATCTTCAGCAGCAAGAGCTTCATAAGAAATGAGTTTCTTATATGGAAACTCATCAAATAAATCTCCCATTCTTTCAGTGGTTAAAAATATACCTTATGGATAAGTCACCTAACCCTCCACAGGTGAATGAGGTTAAGAAGGTATCAACCACTTATGTTACTAAAGAGGGAATAAAAATTGAATCTGTTCATCCTCCTCCTCAGGCTTTAAAGATAGGAACCAATTTGATGGCTACTCCTCTCAAAACTTTAAGTTATACATCCTCTCCATTAACTGAATCTCATCTTAGTCAAATTGTTGAACAAAACAATTATATTAATTTGTGTCTTCAGTCCATAGGAAGCCAGACTGATCGTATAGAGACAATGGTAGATTCTTTAAAAGCCTCTACCCCGTTTACCTCTTATGCTAAAACTGAGCATATCCAAAAGCCAATATGGCAGGCCCCTGCTTCTCAAATCAGAAGCAACCAATCCGTCCTTTTTAAACCTCCTCGTGTTTTAGATATCCCAACTCGTAAGACTGAGACAATCATTATTAATGAAATTTGGAAACAAGATCGGGAAATAATCAGACTTAGGCAGTAAGAGAAGCAAGAAGGTAAAGAATTTGCCTTTTTCTAGATTTGATTTTAGCAAAATTGATGGTTTCTTCGTTTAAAAGCTGGGAGAAATAAATTGGATCTTCAGAATAAAAAGACAAATAAAATTCAATATAAGCAAAAGAAATATCTAGCAAAGTTTTTAGTAATGCAAGCTGATCTTTACACTTTCTAATGGCAAGCATAATACAAGAAAAATAAAAGCTTAAGGAAGACAAGACTTACATATGGGTCTTAAATTACAGAATTGCACATAGATACTTGTACACAGCACACAGTCTTTTCTCACTCTTTTTACAAACACACTCAAGAGAAAACAAAATTCTCATAAACTCTACTTACAAAGGAAAAAATACTATTATATTCTTCGTGGTCTTTTTTCGTGGTGCATGCCAAGAATGGTGAGCTTCATTTTATAAATTGCAGACACCAAAGATTTCTTCAAATTAGTTGGGAGATGCATTGATGGGCCTTGATAGAGTTGGCGTCGAGTAGGCATCAAACCAACCAGATGTGACTTTTGAACAGCTAAAGATAAGGTGTTCTTATCACAAATTAGGTACACCTAATAAGGTGTGAGGTAATTGTCGGAAGCTGATAAGCTTTAGTCGAAAGTTATACTGTCGTGTAGTCCAGTTGTGCGACTGAAAATAAGCCACGAATGAGATTCTCTGGCATTCCACGTGGGATGGTCCACTGTTTTCCAGAAGAGTCTTAGTTACGTGAATTATTAAAGTGTCCACCCGTGACACTCGCTATAATACCCTTATAGTGCTGCGTGACGCGTGCCAAGACGTCAGTCTGACTTGAATGGCACTAGATGTGGATGCTTCACATCTGACAAGAATTAGAATGGCGTGTCTGATTAGCATGACATTGGGTCAAGGTGCAGTGAGACCTCTTTTCTCCCACCCTCCCTTTTTTTTTATATATATTGGGCCGTTAGAGATCAGGCCGCTGAGTGAATTGGCTTTTGTTATCCGAAAGAGGAAGAGTTGATGCAGAGGAGGATGATGACGGGGTTGGATCGTCTAGTTGAATATTAAACCCGATAGCAGTTATAATTTGCTCTTGGATCTATTCATCCGATAAATACGGAAGACGACACCTAGCAGTGTTGAAAATTTTAAAAAATGGCGTCTAGGTTGCTATTGTTGAAGAGGATGCAAGGGGTAGATCCGAACCAATGCTTCTTTTAGGCATAAATCACGAACCAATTAAAGGTGAAATGTCGAATTTATCCCACCATTTAACCATAATATGTCGTTCCAATGTGGGAACATAATTCCATTTTTCAAATTCATCAGTAGTCATCCGATACTTCTATTGAAGAATCCAGGGAACTTCGTATAATATGAAAAATTGGACGAAGAGAGCCCAGGAGTCCAAGGGTTGATTGAATTCTTTGAACTTAGTAATCGATTGCTGAAGAGCTGAAGGAAGAAATTCCAAAGGAGGTGGTCCCAATGTGAAGAACCATTGTAGAAACCAGTTTGGAACACCTAATAAGGTGCGTTGAAGACGAAACTTCATGAACCAGGAATGGGTTTTATGGTCATTCTGATATAAGAATATCATGTCCCAAGCTTTGACATAGTCAGCATAATCATATGACTTAAGTTTAAGGCCAGTAACATCATGAAATTCTCGTTTGAATAAGGGAGAAGGTCCCCATTCACGATCTCTTATGATGTTCAATATATTGAGCTTCGAATAAGCCCTAACATGAGCACTTCAATAGTAGTGCTGAATATGAGCACTCTGAGTTTCTTCAAGAATTCTTTTATAGAAATAACGAGTTTTATCACCAGAAGATGGATAGAGATGGTCGCGAAGATAAATGGTGGCAAGTTCTAATGGGGTGTGACGAAGGTGGATGTTTTCAATGGGAATAACTGGGATAAAATTGGTTTATATGAAGGGAAAATTATTAAAAGCCTTATTTAACATTGTTGCGGGAGACTGAGAAGAAATAGGAGTGGGTTCTTCTTAAAGTTGCCTAGAAGAAGAGGAGGCAACCTCTTTATTAGGAGAGGCAGGGATAATAACCTTTTACTTAGGAGCCCTACAAGAATTCTCGTGTTGGAAAATCAGATAAACTGTTAGTATCTCCTTTAATAAATTCAATATTAAAATAAAAAACAGAAAGAAGTGACTGCCATTGAGCAAAGATCTGTTTGGAGGCCAGATTCTTAACATCTTTCTCAAGGACGTCTTTAGCCGCTTTACAATCCACCCGAACAAGAAAATGTTGATTAAGAAGATCACTTTCAAATTTAGTTATATACAAAACAAGTGAAAGACTCTCCTTTTTTATTGTAGAATAATTTTTTTGTGTTGAATTCTAGGTGCCTGAAGTAAAACATACTAAGGCTTTTTTTGGAAGATTAGGACATTTTTGTTTCAAGATTCCTCCGAATCCAAATTCGGATGCATTTGTTTGAACAATTTTAAAACAATCAGGGTGTGCTAAGTTTAAGCACGGAAGCTCTTTAGCCCTGAGCTTAATTTTGCGGACAACATCAATATGTACAGATGTCCAAGGGTCAGGCTGTTGCTTTAGGCTATTAAAGAAATGTTTGGCATTCTTTGCTAAATCCTTGTAGAATTCAGCAATGTAATTAAGGCTACCAAGAAACCTTTGAAGTTGAGTTTTATCTGTTATTTCATCAGGAAATTTATCAGCAAACTGGATTGCTCGTTCAATGGGAATAATCGAACCAAATGAGATATAGTGTCCCAAAAAACGAACTTTAGTTTGAAATAATTTTATTTTCTTAGCTGAGACAACTAGTCCTGCATGACGAATAACAGAGAAGAAAATATTAAGATATTTCCAATGTTGCACAATGTCCTAGGAATAAATGAGGACATCATCAATATACACAATTATAAACTGCGAATATTGATTAAAGATTTGATTCATAATGTTTTGATATTTAGAGGGAGCATTTTTAAGACTGAAAGGCATAACATTCCATTCGTATTGACCGAATGGGACAACAAAGACTGTCTTATACCTATCTTTTTCTGCTATCTGAATTTGTCAGTACCCAGATTTCAGATTGAACTTAGAAAATATGCTTCAGGCATATAATTTGTTGAGAAGATCCATTTTTATTAGGGATAGGCTACCTAATCCATTTAAGAACCTTGTTTAAAGGTTTATAATTAATTACAAGTTTGGGTGGACCTCTTTCAATCTCAGCATTATTATTTACATAAATGGCAGTGTAACTTCAGGGAGATTTACTAGGTCTGATAAGACCTTTAGCAAGGAGTTCAAAAATCTCCTTCTGACATAATTCCCTTAAATGATCAGGCATTTGAGCTGCCCGAGCTTTTGTAGGAATTTGGTTTTCAGAAAAGTCATTTTCATATGGGAGAGTAACAGTATGTGTTTTCTGAGACCAAAAATTGATGATCTTACATTTCAAGTTAGAGTTAAACTTTCAAGCTCAACTTGAAAACTTCTGTCCTAGATTTTGATAAAACTTCTATCCTGTTGGAGGAGTAACAACTTTAGAACAAGAATTCATCTATGCAATCACAATATACAAATAGAAGTATCAAACAAGTAGAGATCGCATCATATCTATCAAAGATCAGCAAGGCTGTACTTGAGGAGAGACATCAAAGATGATGCTACTTTTTCATAAGGAAACAAACTTATCCCTTTGAATTGCAAAAATTTGGAAGTCACAAAAATGAAAAGTCATCACAGGTTAGTTATTTGGTTAAAAGAGGTCTCCTTCCTCTAGGATATGACGGTTGAAATATTCCCGAACTATTCTACATAAAACAAAACCAGAACATTCCACAAAACTCATCCTTTTAGGCTGAAGATTTTATTGGCCAGATGCCAATTAGGTAGATAAGTTGTTGGCATTATCCAAGAGACCTAAAAATTCTCCATCAGGAAGAATTGGTAGCACTTTATGAAAGGGGGAATGCATCCAGAAGTGACTAATGATTCAACCAACCCCTCTGTGCTTGATCATCTGTTAGAAATTAATTTCTTCCATTAGATGGAAAAGCTAAGTGTCACCAAATATGTCAACAAAGCGGAATAAGGTATTTTGGTCTCACCTACAGGATTATGGGGACTCTCTGTGTCTAATCAAAGAATGGAAAATTTGAGCTACTAGTGCTTACCCTTTTTTCTTTTTTTTTTCTATTTAAATTACAGATGTGCTCACCCTTTTGGTATTGAAGGTAAGTACACCCCCATGATAGACTACCCTTTTTCAAAGATGTGAAACCACAACTTCTTCTCAATATTGTTCTATTTCATTTTTTGCTCCCCCCTCACTCTCTCTTTATTCTTTGTCATCTTCACAGAAGGCTCTTGATTTTTGGTTAATCTTGTTGGATAATTTTAAGTTGGCATTCTGTCAAATCTTTTCATGCAGCGCTTCCTTCTGATTTTTGTAGTCATTTAGTGGTGGCAGCTTATGTGACAGTGGGGCTCCTGAGGTTCTGGGTCATGTGATTTGAAGGTCATGGTTCAAATCTTTATTTATCGTGCAGATAATTTTTGGAAATAGGTGGAGACACTTAGTAGGAGAAAGAGATTTTTGGGAACATGTTGGAGGAATCGATATTTCTTTAGATCCATCAAGCTTTGGCCAAGCAAATACACGGGTATGCCGAGCTTAATCCATCAAATTCTTGGTATTTTCATATTTATGGGTAGTTAGTATTTGCAGATTTCACACATTTGCTATTGTTAAGATTTAAAATAAAATGAGAATTATGGAGTAAAGAGATTTTTGGGAACATGTTGGAGGAATCGATATTTCTTTAGATCCATCAAGCTTTGGCCAAGCAAATACACGGGTTTGCCGAGCTTAATCCATCAAATTCTTGGTATTTTCATATTTATGGGAAGTTAGCATTTGCAGATTTCACACATTTGCTATTGTTAAGATTTAAAATAAAATGAGAACTATGGAGTAAACAACTGTGAAACTCGAAATCATCAATGTTGGGGTAAATTTTTTTAATCTGTGACATTTATCTAGTTAAAATTTGATTAATTAAAAATAATGATTTACGAAAATACTCCTGTTTATGTACATTTTTGACTAAATAATCAAATGCTGCTGATATCTGAAATAAAATTCGGATATTGTAACATTTAATAGTCCTAAAATAACGGGATAGTGACTGTTGTAATAATAGTAGTGTATGATAATGTCCTACGCAATGTGTCTTGCTAAAGTCTAGAACTTCCGATACTAGCTAAAGATAACCAGAGATGGTAAACCATGCAACAAGCTACATTTTTCACTCAAACACAACAATTAGACAATGGAAAAATGATGGGGCAAAATATCTTCATCTGGAGGGCAAGGATTCATTCATGTAGCTGACCCCATTTAGTTGAGATTCTCCTGACTTGCTGGGCGGTGCCTTTTTTCTCTTACTTTTATCTTTCATTTTTTTTTTCATCCCTCATTTCTGCATCTCTTCATTCCCTATTTCTTGTTTGGACCTCAGTTTTCCCTACTTTGTTTTGCATGGATCCATATAGCCCACTCCATTAAGTTGGGTTAAGGCTGAGTTTGTTGTACCTTCCTCTCTTTTTTTTTTTGGGTGGGCCATCTACAAATTTATTCTAGTCTTTCACTTGATAATTGATGATCACATTTCTAATTTTGTCTTTATTAGAGTACAAATTCAACCTTAGTATTACTAGGTTTATAATTGCAGGCTTTTGATTTGCTACTCGGGAAGTTGCAAAAATATGTCCCCTATGGAGCATCTGTTGCTGATTTGTATGCAGGAGCAGGTGCAATTGGATTATCATTAGCTGTTGCTAGAAAATGCAGGCAAGCAAGTACCATAATGGCTTTATTGTGTTCTCTGAATACTCAAATGTTTTGTTTCCTTGATTATATGCCCCTCACGATAACTATATCGTGTTTTTAGGTCTGTGAAATGCATAGAGATCAACAAAGAGTCAAAGGTGTCTTTTGAGAAAACTGTTGGCCGCTTACCAAGTTCTGTTGATAGCAGCATCAGCTGGCACCATGCAGATGCTTCGACTGTTGGTGTCCAACTTTTATTGAACATATATCTCTTAAACATGATCTTCTTTAGAAAGGTTGATGCTTATGTTCATGATTCATTTATGACTGTATCAGGAACCTTTTTCTTGGCTTGAAGGATCAGATGTGGTCATAGTTGATCCTCCTAGAAAAGGGTTGGACCTTACTTTGGTCAATGCATTGCAGAATATTGCATCTTTCATGCATAAAGCAATGAGATCTGAAAGGTATATTTGTTTCCTTAGTCCTTATATAGTTGCTTCATAGATTCAATTTGGGATCTTTATCAGGCAGCCATAAACCTTGTAAGCATGCTGGGCCATTATAAAAATGCAAAAAAATTGATACTATTTTAAGTAACATTATTGGGTTCCTCAGTTCTTCCTTAAAGTCGAAAGATGAGAAGAGGCCATGGATTTTACGTGCAATGGAAGGTTCTGTCAAGATAGAAAGCAAAACAATCTGGGAGAAAAGCGAGGCATTGCCTCAAACTCTTATCTATATAAGCTGTGGATGGGAAAGCTTTAAAGAGGTATTTCAATTTGTAGAGTAGCTAAATACCCATCAATTTATATCTGATTTTGTTTGAAGTTGCTGTTGATCTCTTTTTCTAAGCTGCTAATGCAGATATTGTTGAACAGGATTGCAGGTCTTTGTTGTCTGCTAAGGCATGGTATTTGGAAAAAGCACATGGTTTCAATTTCTTTCCAGGCACCAATAGGTAATGTTTTCTTTGTCTTCACCCAGAATTGATTTGAGCTAGTTATTTTTGGCATGCTTTACTTTAATAACAAAAGAGTGATTTACATCCCCCTCCCCTGGAGTTTGCGTTTATTCCACCCCCCTCCCCTATGTTTAAAAAAATCCCACATACCTCCCCTGTCAGATAACTCGGTTAGTAAACCGTTAGTTGTGGATGTTAAAGTACGATTCTACCCTTCTGCCTTTACCAAAATTTTTAGAGTGATTTACATCCCCCTCCCCTGTAGTTTGCGTTTATTCCACCCCCCTCCCCTATGTTTTAAAAAATCCCACATACCTCCCCTGTCAGATAACTCGGTTAGTAAACCGTTAGTTAACAATCATTAAGAGGGATCTGAACATGATTCAACACGTTATAGAAAAAATCATTTGTTCGAGCATAAGTGTATCATAGTGTCATATGATTAAAGATTTACTTGACGGAGTCCCCATACTTAAAGAAATGATACATGTTGAAAGGGAAAAATAAGTTCAGTGTGCCATTATTTAGCTGGAAAACCCTGTTGTTGATTGCCTACCACATAAAGCATCTAGAGTTGATCCTGGAGCATTTCCATGAGTAGTTATTGTGATATGTTAAACTTGGATTTTATTTTTTAATAGTCTGGAATATGAAGCCTTATTGGTAGAATACTCAGCATCCACGTTTTTGGGAGTTAACGTCTTATTTGTTTAGTGGGCGAGCTTGAGGCACAACGGTTAAATTGCACTATTGCAATATGCTAGTCAATGGGCATTACAGATTTCAGGAAATTTTTTACTCATTTCGTCGAAATTTCGACCATTCCCCCCCTCGCCTAAGAGCTCCAGAACTGTTGGAAAACCTCTTTTGGAAAAATCCTTCATTTTGCTGCTGAATCGGGTTTTGGTAGTCAACTGTGGAGCATCCACTCTAACATTTGGGTGGATTTGAAGCCTATTTTGGTCAAAATTTCCACCCATAGAGCTGCTGTAATGGACTTTGAGAGATACTTCAGGCAAAGGATGACATGGTCACAACCGTCACATATGTCATAGGGTTTGAAGCTAAACTACCACTATGGTTGTTTTTTTTCTTTTCTTCCAATCTAATGATTCAAACATATGTAAACATGCTTTAATAGGCACTCCCTGAAGTTTCAGGGTAAAATTCTACTTTTGGTCACCGAAATGGACCAAATTTCATTGGGATTTTGGCTATTTTCTGAATTGCTTAGGTTTTGTCAGGGTCGAAATCCTACTAAAAGCCGAAAATTTTAACCTTGATTCTCTTAAATGGTTTGACTGCTTATGAATTGTCAGCTGTGGCTGAAGGCATCTAATGTAGGGGATTCCTAGATGACTAGGTTCCCTACAGGATTAACTAACTAGGTAGGGTAAACTCAAGGGACTTGGGTTGGACAGGATAAGGGAAATTGAGCAAACAAGATTAACATGCAAAATATAGTGGGATTAATGAGCAATGTAACAATGAGCAATAATGGTCTAGGAAGAAAAACACGTGAACTCACTCAAGCGTCAAGGGGGAACATGGGGTAGGGAGCATAGCAGCAAGCAAAATTAGGTTATGACACTAGCCTATTAAGCACCAAAGATAGATAAAAATACTATGTTATATGCTCCAAAATCAGTCGTACTTGTTATAAGAAAATCAGTAATATCTAAGGTAAAACAGTGGTGCAAATAAAGGTCAAACAATAGGCTAAAAAGGGGAGGGTTTTAATGGAAGATGATAGAGTAAATAATGAGGGAACAATAGGGAAATGGAAAGGTTCAATCTCTACTTACCTGCTGCCCAGATCTGAGAATAAAAGAAAGTAACCAAGATTTTCAAAAAAAAATAGTGTTCAGCAGCATTCCGATGGAGCCTTTGCAACTGAGACGATCTTCAACCAGTGGTAACCAGCAACTGCAGCAGTCATGACACTAACAAGGAACAGATACAGTGAAAGATAGAAGAATGGAGAGGGAGGGAGGTGAGAGAAGAGAGAACCGAGAGAGAGAAAGAGAGAAAGAGAGAAAGAGAGGGGGGGTAGCGAGAGAGAAATCGTGGGGGGTTTGGGGGCTGTCTTTTGCAGTCAAAATATTCATTAACTAACTCCCATTGTGGCCAATGGCCTTACATAAGTAATGAACTAGTTACTAAAAAAAAAGAAAGGTTAATCCTGGGAAATAATCTCAGAATAAAGAAGTTTCAAAAAAAAAAAAAAAACAATAAGAAATAAAGTAGTTTCCTAGGTAACTCAAAAGCCTAACTAAACAAGATATTAGGAAATAAAACTACTAAATTTACACATCAGCAGTGGGGTCCACAAGATCTGGATGAAATCTGGAAAGAGAGAGCGACTTGATCCAGCGCTGGAAAGGCTGGATCGAGCCTCCCTTTCTTCCTCCTTTTTCTTCTTCTTCTTTCTTCTTCTTTCTTGTTTTTTCTAATCCTCTTACCACAAAGAAAGAATGTGTGGTTGGGTCTTCTTCTTCCTTCGGCTGTACACCTTGATGTCCCCATCAACATCTTTTCTAATATGTTCTCCTTGCCCCCATTGTTTTTTATTTTATTATTATTATTTTTTTTAATACTCTGTTTTCTGCCATTCTTCTCCCCTTCAACTTCCCAACCTCTTATTATCTGATCTTTTGGTTCTCTAGTTACCATTCTCCGTTACTGTTCATGGACACCGTTCACAGTTCCAAAACGGTGGCTTTTGTTATTCTTTCCCTATTCAACACTACCCTATTCCCCTGAACCTTTCCTTGTAGTTCAACCTAACAAAATCCATAATCCTAGGCTGTGATGCATCTATGGTATTGGATGAAAGTCAAGGTATATTCTTATGGTATGAAATTTTCAACAACCAATGGGTTCTTTGGAGTTTAAATCATATTTATCAATGCAAGCAGTTTTCTACTTTGTTTAAAAGAAAAATCCAAGCAACATTATGGTGAACACCTATGATGATGGGCCTAAAAAAAGGGTACAAGGCAGGCATACGGATTAGGTTTATATATATATATATATATATTATAAGTTGTTTAATAGGCTTTGAATTCACTCTCCTTAAGTGAGTAGGTTTCCTTTTATTATTATTTTTTGATGGAGTACTGTGTGATTCAGTAGAGGGTGAGAGATCCTGGAGGGCAGTGAGTCTATGTTCCTTCTTCTTGATGGGAAGCCATAGTTATCAATCCTTCTTCTTTACTCTGTCTTCTCTCATTCAAGTACGCGTTTCGCAATCTGTTCTTGTTCAAATGTGCTGTTGACTATTTAATCTGAAATTAAGTAAGATTATCATATCTTTTATTAGCTGATTACCTATTTTTCATACTGATAATCATATCACAGTCAAAGCCCTCTCAAAGTGACCTAGTGTCTGCTCTGTTTTTTTATCCTTTTGATCAGAATTGAGATTCCTTGGTAGTGAGGAATCTATCCATCAGATTTCTCCCTACTTTTTGGGGCTTCGAAGTCCCTCTCAAGAGGCATCTTCTATTAAGTATTGGCGTTGATCTGATTTAATTATTTTTCTCCTGATTCTGCCTATTTTCTGAACCAGATCTGATTCTTGTCTTACTTTAAATCCAGCCATTAGTTTATTTTGGGGATTTTGATTTAGCCAACCAAGAGGGACACTTGGCCACGATTCTAGGTAGATTTGATTCTCTGATTTTGAGTAATTAAAATTCTCCAATTTCCTGAATGTGTGTTTCATATTTGACTATTCATTAATTGCTCTTAATCTGACCCTTAGATTACTCCTGTAGTCTGAGGATGAGTGATTGTTAAAGTTTAGCCTTCATCTGATGAGGTTGACTTTTGTTGACCTTTTGATTTGGGTTTGCTTGGGATCTTTGTAAATTGTAAGGGAGATGTTTAGCCTGGTTCATCCTACCCACCCCACCACATTACCTGCCCCCAACTCCAAACCCCCCCCCTCCCCCAACCAAAAAAAAAAAAAGTAGAAAACAACAGCATCATGTACCATTAGGTCTTCAAGTGCATATAGCTTTTCGCTAGATGCCTGTGTGTTGAGGTCTTCATTTTATCCCTTGTACAAATTCTAAGCTCTGCAGCATGGAAATGTCACATGGTTTTGTCTTTGTTTGCCGGTTCTTACTAGCTAACCCCTGCATTGCTATAAAAATGCTCTCCGAAGGTTGCAATGTCGATGCTATCGAATTTAATTTTCTCGAATGGATTGATACCTAGTGATAACAGGGGGGTGTTAACTCTTAAACCCAACTATTGATCATTTCAATTTATATTTGTCGTCAGTGATGCCATTCTTAAGGCTTTGTGTAAGATGTGAGCTGCTTGAAGTTAGCTAACAAGGGTCAGAGCTGTCCATATCATATACATTCAGGATTCTCAATGGACAAAGTCTGATTACAAGCTTAAACACCTTTTTTTGGTGATTTGAAGGAGTAGAAGTACCTTGTTGCAGCTTTATTCTGAGACATTGGATGTAAAATATGCTATTCTCTCTGCTTCCCTTGAATCTTAATTATGGAATGAACTCTGGATGCAGCATCGAAATCTTGGCAGTGTTCAAGCGGGAAGCAGGGGTCGGCCTCAAGAAGAAGAAAACGGGAAAGACAAAGAAGAAGAAGAAGAAGAAGAAGAAGAAATCACTACAAGATACCTAAGATATAAACTGGAAAGAGTGAAAGACCATGGAAGCCATCCTTTCGGATGAAAATGTAATTTGCTTATTCTTGACTTATCATGTACAAAAGAAAAAAAGTGAAACAAAAAATGGAAAAGCCCTCTTGAGGTTGTTTTCTTATTCCTTGGGAAGGATGACCGAATGCACGGAACTGAATATCCAGGTTACAAGAATGAGATGATTATGTTCACTATGTTGTTTAAAGCCGGTTTACATCCTCCTTTCTCTTCCTTTGCTTTTTTCTAGGTGAGGGAA
This sequence comes from Macadamia integrifolia, assembly GCF_013358625.1. Lineage (NCBI taxonomy): Eukaryota > Viridiplantae > Streptophyta > Magnoliopsida > Proteales > Proteaceae > Macadamia > Macadamia integrifolia. The sequence continues at coordinate 31,941,983 of NC_056559.1, read as the reverse complement.
GGCACTCAAAATGTTGTGGCTCCTCAAATCTTGTCTGGTCAAGATCCCCACCACAGGAGACACCTACAAAATTCAACACCCAGAAGTACCCATCAGCTCTAATCTTTTCAAGAAATGATTTTCTTGATTTTGATTTTCATAAATGCCAAACTAAATGCTTCTTCTGTGGGATAAGTCACAAATGCTTAAATGCTTATTGAGACTTGTTACTCGAAAGGCATACGACATAAACTCCTATCCGTAATATCAAACCACGGAAAGAAATACTTGCCCAAAAACTGTTTATGAATTTCAGGAAGGTGGGGGGAGGAGAAGTGAAATGTTTGACCAACTCACCCCAGCTGCTTGATACTTTGGTACAATCAGCAAATGGCGGAGCCCAACCTGCCGGAATAGCACCACAGCCTTGGCAACTGACATGTTCTCCACAACTGTGTATGGGGTGGTGTTGGTGAAAGGATGCAAATCTACATACATCTCCATTTCTTCATCTGTTACAGTCACCTCGATCTTCGTACTCTCTGCCAAGTCAAATGAGGTAAATTTCTCCCTAGCTTCCCACTCCTCTGTTCTCCTCCTCTCTGTCAGGAACCATTTCTTATTTATCACTGAAACAAGGTGCCTTCTTAGAATCAGTCCATGTAGTTCTGTTGCTCTAGTGAGCAGCCTTTCTGGTGCCGTCACTCCTCCATCAACAACAGGGAAGCCATTGTGTGTAGTGTTTTGCAGGACCTCGATAATGCGGCCCACCTTTTCCACACCATGAAGAGTGATTAAAGGTTGCTTTGCATCAGCTAGCTCAGCTACAGTAAGGTTTCTCATCCATGTTTCAGGGTGGGCCTTCAAGAAAGGTAGGCCTTTCATGTCCAGCATGATCTCGTAGATGCTTGGGTTGAAGCTGTCCGCAACAGTTTTGGCAATGAGTAGGACAAGCATGGTTATTGGCAGCAGGAGGAGATTGTTGGTGAGCTCAAGGAAGATGACACAAACAGAGACAGTCATCCTCATGGAGCCAGCCATGAGGGAAGCAGCACCAAGGACAGCATAGAGCCCCTGGTCGATGCTGGTGTAGGGCCCCATGACAAGACCCAATAGGCGGCCATAGGCTGAACCCATGAGAATGATTGGTAGGAAAAGTCCAGACGGGACAGCGATGCCCAAGGTGATGAGGCCCAAGATACAGTAAAGAGCAAAGAATATTAGTAGGGAGAAGGCGTTGAATTCAGAAGGGGTGGATGTGGAGAAGATGTTCCGAACAGCATCATCATTGGTAGAATGGAGGAGACTGGCCAGGTCGTTGTAATAGCCTGTAGGGCAGTTGAATTGCTTGAAATTGCCAGTTCGGCCGGTGGTTGGGCATACAGCATGAGGAAGGGAAGGATCACAGGGCCTGCAACTGGCAAGGAAAGGGAGGCAGTAAAGGCACGCAGAAGTAAAGACAGACACAGACAGAGTGAGGAGGAGCCCGTGAGTTCTACCTTTCCTGCATGAAACCAGAGGATTGACCATATCAGCTATCATACCTGTAAAAAAGAAATACTTGAGAGAGTGGTGAACCTCAAGGGGAAATAGAAATAGCTTGCTTACATGTTAATGAGAGTGTAGAGCCTGAGGACCTTGTGCAGAAGGAAATTATACAGGCCTCCCAAGACTCCACCAATAACACCAATTAGAGCTACAGGGATCATATCTACTGCTTGGTACCTTACAGTAACGGAGCTCACGTCATACATGATGAGACCTCCTTCCCCGAACAACCCACATTGCCCGGAGTGGCAATACTGTATGAATGATCTAAGTACAACCACCACCACAGCTGTGCTAAAGAAAGTTCTCCAGAGAAGGGCATTTCTCCACCATGTTGTGGCTTCTTCAAGAGCGAACAGGACGCCACCTATGGGGGCCCGGAAAGCAGCAGAGACACCTGAAGCAGCCCCACAGGTGATGAGATCCCTGCGGTCTCTGTCATTATTGAAGTAGCGCAGCCAGCGGTATTTGAGGCGGTGATTGTCAGTTTCAACTGGGGCAAACAAGTAAGCTACGCAGGAGCCAATGTGCACCAGTGGTCCTTCCCTTCCTAGATCCAATCCAGAAGACACAGCACCGATGGTTCCAATGATCTGCGAAGGGAAAGGTTTTCTCTTTAGAACTTCTGTAGAGTTGAATCCCGTTTTGTATAGAAATTGTCATATAGTTGTCACTTAATGTTTTGACAGTATTTTAAATCAATACCTGGTGGTGAGAATGAGTTCAAGTTTATCGAATTACACTATAATGAACCCATGCAATCAAGTAAATAATAATGAGGACGCTGTGATACCCATATAGATATGGTTCAGTGAATTAGAGCTCTTTATTTTGCGATTAAGTTCTTTTTTTCTTTTTTTTTTTGTGGTAGATTGTGATTAAATTCGTAGTAGCTTAAAACTGAAATTCATCTGGTTAATTTGGTCTTGCTAGTATTTTTATTGGATTGACAACACCCAGTAGAGATCTTTTTCCCTATTCAAGACTGCTTTGCTGATTGAAAGAGCTACCCACCTTGACTATAAGTGTCGAAGCGCCAAACATTTTTGGAGTATTGACGCCATTTAGATAAGCTTTTACCTCAGGTATGCCTGGTCCAGCTGCTGTCGGTGCAAACACCAAACACAGAATAGCAACAACCATGGTGAGAGCCAGATTAGCTCCTGTGAAATAGATGAACCCCATGACATATCTGCACCAGCAAAATACGACCTTGAAATTGGAGGATTCGGAACAAAGCTTTGGTAACAAGGAAAATCTCAAATTGGTTATAAGGAAATGGCAACTGGAGAAACAGAAGAGAAAGATAGGTCAACCTTCTTTCCCTGACTAAGTTATCCACCGCAAGAATCTTGAATCCAACAATGTTCTCAACGGCAACATTGATGACGGTGGCGATAATACCAGTCAGAAGCCCAATAAGAAAGGCCAACATCCATTTCAAGAAAATATATTGGAATACCTGCACTGTGGATCTGCTCCTCCAATCGTGCTTAAAGAGATCACTTTCATTGATTCTGTATCAGAAAATAAATGTCACAACCAGTGAGATGAGAAGAAACAAACCCAGTTGCTAAATTTTTGTTTATGATTATCCAGAGACTATAAGAGATAGCAGTGAATGAGTTCTTACTCGTAGTCCAAGCTCTCCAGGTGAGAGACCTTAGCTCCAACGATGGCTAAAGGATTAGAGGGGAGTCTTGGGCCTGTTTGGAGCAATGGTTGGTGAGGAGAGTTACTTTCAGGGTCTTGTTTCTTTTGTTCTCCTTCCATTTAGTGAGTACCTGTTGCCTCTGCAGATTTTTCTTGGTTTTGATTTGGCAGTTCTTTCAGTTATTAAATAAGAGAGAAGTTGCAAAGTCAGAGTGACGGGAATAGTTGGAGCTCTTGTTGGTTCTGGTTGGGTCTTTTCTGTACTGATAGTATGGAAACAGAAAGGCGTTGCATCTGCTGTTGTAGTTGGAACTATCCATCCCTGATTGCTGTCGTGAGAGTCAGTCTTTGACAATAAGGATTTTTTATGCCTTTTTTTATGGGAGAGTTTCCCACCTAGATGTCACACTAATCAGGGAACTGGAAATAGAATCATCCATAGGGATCTCACATATCAGAGAAGAGAGATAATGTCAAAGTGTGTTAGGAAAGAGAGAGAAATGATGTGAATGTTTTATTTTATTATTATTTCTGATTTTGATAGAAAATTGCCATGAAGGGAAAGAGAATCTTCTTTGGTCCTTTTTTATTGGAATTACTTCCACAATCTACGTTGGCATTTGTCATTATGTAATTTAATGCTCCAATCGAATGTTCTAGGGTTTCTAGTGGTCCTTATTGGACGAAAACAATTCAGGGAATTCATTGTGATTGGTGCAGGGTAAGAGACAACCCCCCCCCCCAACACACACACACTGTTGTGTACATGCTACATATGAGGTCGGTAGATAGGTAGATTAAATATAGGAGTTTGGCATTGATAACCTGTAGGATGTTATTCCATAAAATAAAAAACTTTAAAATGTTCAATAATTTAGGCAACTACCAAAATAATAATAATAATGGTTTAAGCAAAGGGATGCTGGCTGCACGGTCGCACTTGAAATCCTTCAATGGGAATAAAGGGACTTTAAAATACCCAAACCCACCCCATACGAAGCTTTTGATTTCTGAAAGCAGTTGTGCACAAATAACCTTGTTTTTTAGTCATGTGAATATAAAACTTATATTTCAATAAAAAAAGGGTATGACACACATTTTTTCTGATCGGTAGTAAAATCTTGTCATTCAAATATGTATTAAAAAAATAAAATGCATGAGATACTGATAACTCTTAAGAATAAGATAATGTATTTATTATGCATTCTAGGTTAAGTTGTTTTTATCGTCTCAGAATACATTGTTGTCTTACATATCGTCTCGTGAAGAATGGCAGGCCCAATGCCCCACTAGAGAGTGGAGTTGCTCTCACCACGTTCTTTTTTTTTTTAGGTTTTTATTTTCAGAATTTTAAATATAAATTCTCGTTATTTTTCAGTTTTTTTTCCTCTAAATATTTCATTTAAAAGGCTTCACACATAAGAGAAGATATGTTTGAAATACCAAAATTTAATAAACTATGCTTGAGGTATCATTTTTCATATTTCCAGCTTTGCTTATACCATCACCTCCAAAACTCTGGTGAAACAAATGAGGCCTTTTGGCCGGAGAAGGCCAAATTCAGCCACCACCACTATCATCAAAGAGCAAAGCACCATTGGATCTATTAGTGTGTGATGTCTTGTATACTGTCACAGTTTAACACAAAGTATTGGTGCAAGTTCTGTTGACAGCACGATAATTAATCTGAATCTTTATGTAGAAAAATTACTTTCTCTGTAAGCAATTCTGAAAGGTGTAAAGACGAGCATTATAACCATATTCTCCATTGTTAGTGAGACAAAATTTCATCCCACCAAAAACGTAGGCAATCGTGTCAAACCTCATAAACCTATATACATTGTTTGTTCTTATTTTTCCATTATCTTCTCCATCACTTTTAAGGTTGCGATTTGACAAGGTCTTCCTGTTGTCTCCTCTGATAGCCAGTTGTGACCCTCCACCCCACCCCACCCCACCCCACCCCACCCCACCCTTACCCTTGACTCCCTCCAACAATCTCTAACCTGTAAACTCTGCAACACCTCGTCCATCTCCTACTCTCTTTCGCTCCCCCTCTCCCACCCCTTTGCTCCCTCCTGCACCCCTAACCCCCCTCCTAACAGTACAATCATTTAAGAGAATATTGGCCAAATTTCATAAATGACTAATACATGGTCTCTTACCATTTTACAATTCAATTCAAAATTTCCCTATCAGCTTGACATGTCTGCGACTGAGATACTTTAACCGAAATTCCTTACATGCCCATTATAGTTACAGGTACAGGATCTGCTTTATGTTATTGTCATTATGCTCTCAGATTAAATTTCATGCAGGCCGAAGCACTGTTTACAGAAATGCTCTTTCAACACTGCATGGTCAACACAGCAAAACTGAACTAAACCAACTAAATATGAACTTCACCCCAAAAAAAAAAAAAAAAAAAAATGCTCTAGCACTACTTACACAAAGAGATCCACAACACCTTGGAATGTTTCTGCAACGAGGTCAGTTGCTGGGGTGGCTGGAGAAACAGAAGAGACGCAACGAGCCATGCCAAAACTTCAGAAGGCCCATTCCCTCCATAACTAAATCACCAGTAACCAACTGACCCAAGATTTAACTTAAACCGATGATATCTAACCGATGCTATCTACGCATTATAATATATATATCTAATTAGTAATAATTTGTATTATACAAAACATGCCCCCCAGCCCCGGCGTCAAGCTTGGACCAGCTAACCACCCGCAACCCCTCCACCCTCACCTCCACTTCCACCTCCACCACCCCCATCCTCCAGTTAGCCTTGGTCAGCCGCAGCCATTTGAGAGACAAGACCACCTGACTTTGTGCTCGATGGTATGGAACCGAAAAAGGAAAATATAATGAACCTTTGTACATTTTTATGCCTTCACATGAAGTAGCTGAGGGACCTTTTCCTTCTTGACCCCCCTTCGCCATAGAGTTCATTCCACTGTAGCAGCTCGCTCATGTTCACAGACTCAGATGATACACTTGCACAGACCTGTTTTCCACAAGGAGGTGACATTTTTTAACATCCAATGTCAATGAATTCCCCTCAACCGTCATCACTCTGTTTTAAAATTTACTTTGTATACGGGCTTCATACCTGTTCATGTGCATATTTGAAATCCTCCTTGTTCAAAGGCCGAATGTCGGCACTCCCACTCAGAGCTGGAGGGGATCTGCCTTCTGCCAGTGCTACAGCATGCTCCTGAGAGCAACTTAACATAATCAAACCATTGTAGAGAGTTTTTACACATAGAGTTATCCATTCAGAAAATCATAAGAGGTTGGGTAAAAAAAAAAAAAAAGGGGGGGGGGGGGGTGCAAAGTTACAGAGGATAAAAATATTAATAGAAATCTGAAGCAATTCTACAGTAATTTGGAAAAACAACTGGAAACACCAAGGTGTATCATAAAAATCTCACCTAAGCACTAAGGTGCTAAATTTAAAAGAATTAGAGATTCTCGCACGAGAGAGAGAGAGAGGGTGGGGGGTACGCGTCCAATAAAATTTCAAATCAATGAAGAATGGGCAAGTAGCTAAGGAAGCAGCAGATACTAACTTGTGAAATAGCTTATGAGAACAATGTCATAAGCATACATGTTACTGAAAAGAGCATACATCCTTAGAATTATACACAGGCTTATCCATAGAAACGGAAAACATGTATAAATGTAATCAGGCATCTACTTTGAGGTACGGTGACATGATTCTAGCAAGAAACTGAAAATTGCTTCATCTGGTCTGGGATTATGCGCGAGAGAGAGAGAGAGAGAGGGGTTGGGGGGGTACGCGTCCAATAAAATTTCCAATCAATGGAGAATGGGCAAGTAGCTAAGGAAGCAGCAGATACTAAGTTGTGAAATAGCTTATGAGAACAATGTCATAGGCATACATGTTACTGAAAAGAGCATACATCCTTAGAATTATACACAGGCTTATCCGTAGAAACGGAAAACATGTATAAATGTAATCAGGCATCTACTTTGAGGTGCGGTGACATGATTCTAGCAAGAAACTGAAAATTGCTTCATCTGGTCTGGGATTATGCACTCTGGTTGCCCTCAACTCACCCCCCCCCTCTTTTTACCCCTCCCAGCTCTTAACCAATAAGACAAACAAACTGAAACAATTTTACACAGCAAAGAGCTGGCTCATCAAGATTAATTTTCTTTTGTTTTATCAATTCATTATATTCTTTCAATGAAAAGGTAAGGTTAAATTGACCTTTCCTGACAATTTGTTTGCTAGCAAGATAGAAATTGAAATCAAATAGCAAAATTTGATCCGCACAAGTGAAGTGACGGTGGGATGTGGCAAATGAGATTTTAGTACAAGAGCAGAAATATCCTTGATGTTTTCAATTCACCCAATGATGTGGGTAACTAAATCATGGTTCTGAGGATCAGTAGACCTAGTTGCCCAATCTAGATCAGGATTAATGCAGTCTTAACCAATATCTCATAAGGTAGGATGTATCAATATCAGAGCATCCAATCTTGTCTGCACAATCCATCATGACAACTATCGGGATTGGCTGGGACTCATTCAGATAACCAATAATGATCCTTGAAATCATAGAGGATTCTTGCCCCTCATCCATATTCTATTTCCCAGATCATTTATGAGAATTAGAATCCTATACAATAGTTAGCATTCATATATTCACTACAAACTACCAGTTTGTCTTCTGAACGCTAAGTTACCAACGAAGAAGAAACTAACCTTTTTTTCCTTCTCCAATATCTCTCTAATTGGACAGTGTGCGGCAGTTACACAGAGATTCTGCAATAGAAAAAGATAACGAATAAGAATTTGAGGACAGATATTCCACAGAGCACATCAGGAAAGAAAAGTCCACAAATTGTCCCAAATTGAGCAGTAAAGACTCGAGACAACCTTGAGGTCACTTCCAGAATAGCCATCCGTCATACTTGCAATTGTATCCAGATCAACATCTGGAGACAAGTCTTCCTTCGCGAGTATCACTTTTAGGATCTTTGCTCTATTTGGAGCATCCGGCAAATTTACCATCAATCTGCAGAGAAGCAGTTATTACTAGAGCAACATGATGGTTCTACACAAAGATTCAGTACATGGAAAAAAGTCAAGGCTAGCATGAAAGTAAAACTAGGTCCCTGTTATATGATGTCTTTACCTGCGAGGAAGCCTTCTAATAACAGCCTCATCAAGGTCAAAAGGCCTATTTGTGGCAGCAAGCACCAAAACCCGTTCCTTATCTTTCGTGCGTAACCCATCCCAATTCACCATAAACTCATTTTTCATCTTTCGCATTGCCTCATGTTCTCCAGGGTTTTCTCTCCGGCCCAGCATACTATCAACCTATATCAAGAACCAGGAAAGTGTGGCTGATATAACCCTAGCTCCCAGATAGTATACAATAGCAAGACAGATTCAAGACACTCACCTCATCAACAAATACAACACTAGGAGCAATTTTACTTGCTAGTGAGAAGACAGCTTTTACATACTTCTCGCCCTCACCAAACCACTGCCATTAGGACAATGCGATGAGTTTATAATTGGATAAAAATATCATAATGTCAGTAGCTTCTTAGCATTATTAACCTTAGAAGTGATGCTAGACATTGAGATATTGATAAAGTTGGCACCAGCTTCTGTGGCCACAGCTTTTGCGAGCATTGTCTTCCCTGTTCCAGGGGGGCCAAATAAAAGAATGCCCTTACAAGGCTGCAAATAGATGAAATAACATCAGGAAACCCCAAAGGGAATTGCAAAAGCAAAGACAATAATGGTCTGTTTGTTAGGATGATTACCTTCCGGAAAGCATAGTAGGGTTAGATCTTGCTCCAATAAGATCATGTATATACATTTAATACTAACTTTTACAAGTTTATTAACCATGGACTGGGCCTTTTTGAGTTTTGAGTGGGCCCAGACCCAGCAATTAATTTCAGGCCCAACCTACTTCATGGCCTGTCCCACAAGCCCTCTAATTATTACTATTAGCAACCAACTTCTGTTCATATGCATATAAATAATTAATTACTGGAGTCAACGAGACAAATAGGAGGTTGCAAATTACACAACCATAGCATCCCCCTCCCCCAAACAGATATAAATGAATCAGATCCAAATCCAACTGGATTTGAAATAGGACCTGATAACATCAGACCTTAAAGATTTCAGATTTAAATTTGTGATATCTTCGGTTAGACAACCCTTAATTAGCGATAGTTCGCAAGGTGATCTAAACATCCAAAGGTGATTTAATAAAACAAGAATTACCAACTGGATTTGAACTAGGACCTGATAACATCAGACCTTAAAGATCTCAGATTTAAATTTGGGATATTTTCGGTTAGACAACCCTTAATTAGCGATTATTCACAAGGTAGTCTAAATACCCAAAGGTGATTTAATAAAATAAGAATTACCACCTAAAAGAAGTCGATGCAAGTACTCGTGACAGCATGCAAGCAATTGTGATGGAATAGAAGAAAACAAATAACATTTATGCAAAAATATAATTATAGCATGTTTAGAAGTTAATGATAGAAAGCACAACCTTTGTCAGTTGTCCCTTGCAGAACAACTCAGGCCTCTGCAAAGGAAGCATCACCAACTCCTTCAGTGTATCCTTGACATTTTCAAGAGCTCCAATGTCATCAAATGTAACGCCAATATCACTAGGTGGAATAACATCAGCCAGGAGCCTTTTCTCAAATTCATTCTCAGTTACAACATCCTGAGGATTGCCGTGACATGTACTTAAGAAAATATGAGGGGAAAAAGTTCCAAATATGAAAATGTTATCTAAGCAATTCCGTAACACTCATAAATTGTATCGCACCTCACTTAAATCATAGAAATAACATAGTTAAAGCTTTAGGAAAGTATGAATCAAAATACCTTCAGAGACTTCTTCAAGCTTTTAGATTCATTCTGGATAGCTTGTAGGACTCCAATCCCGTACTGGATACTACCAGAATTGCAACATCAAATTGTTAATTACAGTACTCTAAACATGTTTACAAGGATAGTAACATGAAGACAATAATACCTCTCACAGGATAAAACAAGCTTTGCATCTCCTGGATCAGCTTCAAGACACTGCATTAGATGATGACTTAAAGCCCATCCAACAACCTTCTCTGCACCTGAAAAATCATGCCAATACATGATTCCTGTTTAGTATACCCGATACTGATTCCAAATGAAATCATCATTAAGGACAAGTTCCATTGTGATAAATATTACTATAAGCACATACTTTCAAGCGTCAGTGCTTGATCCTTGATGCATAACGTCTCGAGACCATCACACTCCAACCCATTGCGATTCAGGACCTGGATATAATGAAAAGAGTGAAAAATATTCTCATCGCCATAACAAAGAATTTACCATCAGGACAGAGATGCGTCAATAGTGGCCAAACTCTTTTTTTAATGAGGTTGTCAAGTACCATGGGCTACCCCTAACCATAGTGTTCAACAAAGATGTTAAGTTCACCAGTCACTTTTGGAAGACCCTATGGCGGATGATGGGTACTAAACTTCGTTTCTCCTCTGCTTTCCACCCTCAATCCAATGGTCAAACTAAGGTTGTCAATAGGAGTCTAGGGAACTTGTTATGTTGCCTCATAGGAAAGTACCTCACCAGTTGGGATTGACTCCCTACCCAAGCCGAGTTCGCGTATAACAGTTCTAAGAACCAAACCACTGGTCTGTCATCCTTTGAGATCTATTCAGGGTACCAACCCCAAACCCCCATAGACCTCGTCCCTGTTGTATCCAGATTTAGAACTTCCCCGTCAGTCGAATCCTTTACACAACACATACATGGTTTACATGCAGATATAAAATGACAGATAACACTGAGCAATGATCAATATAAATCCAGGGCAAATGTGCATCGGCGACTGCAAGAATTTCAAGAGGGGCGATATGGTGATGGTCAGAATCAAACCGTAGCGATTTGTCAAAGGAAAAGAGAACAAACTCCATGCTCGTGCTAATCCTTTCAAGGTTCTTAAAGGAGTAGGTACCAATGCTTATGTCCTTGATTTGCCAACCGATATGGGAATCAATAATGTTTTTAATGTAGAGGATCTTGTCCCCTTCCATAGTACGACTACTGCAGTTTCTTTACCCATATGACCTCAAAGAGTTTCCTTTTGTACTTGATGACACTGACTCAAGGATTAAAGTATCGGTATCGGTCGTCGTATCGGTCGGCCAAAATTAAAATATGTATCGGAGGGTGTCGTATCGTATCGGAGATACGCCAAGATACGCTAAAGATACACAGATAAATGGATAGGAAACATTTTTTAAAACACTTTTGTATAAAAAATTTATTTAAAAAAAGCTATTGATAACATGTATTATGCATAAACACTAAATTGAGTGTATTGCACTAAGAATTCAAGGTTTGTAGTTGTCCCATAAATGTAAAATCCTTGTTCCCAACCTTGATTTCCACTTTAATTAGAGAGAAATATGGTTGGCAGCAACTTTGGAACAAAAACCTCTAAAAAAATCTTGTTTTTTTGAAAAATTACCCATCTTGGTCATTATATGACCGTAGCGCATTGTATCGGTCATAGTTTTTAAGGCGGTAAGGCGACGGAGGCGTTTGAGGGTCTTTCAGAGCGCCTTAGCGATAAGACGAGCATAAAGTGTCCTTATCGACTAAAGCGTTCCTGTGTAATTTTTTTTATAAAACCAATCTATTTGGCTCAAATCCTAATTGAATCCTATTATTTATATGTTAAATAAATATTAAAGGTTCATATTCATACCAATGTAAGATATTCATCAAGAAAACAAATCAATAAAGTGAATAAACTAAGTTCATTTTCATCAATCATCAATCATCAATCATCAATCATCAATCATTAATCATAACTGTTAGATCAAACACCAAGAAACACGAATAAAGAGAGACAATAGATCCGTACAACACAGAGATTTAACGAGGTTCACACACCAGGGTGGTGTGCTACGTCCTCGGGCGAAGAAGAAGATGATTCACTATGCAGAAGAAAGATTACACCCTAGCAGCAGCGAAGAAGAACTCTCCCTGAAACCCTAGCTTCGTGAAAACCCTAGAATACAATGACTCTCAACAAGCAACAGTACATTATATATATACTCCAAATAGCGGCTCGACCCATCGGGTCACGGTCGATCCGGTCGAACCATACCACGGGGCATAGCCCCCGCACCCCCATACGAGATCAGTGATGGGCTTCTCTGCTTCCATCACAGATCTCAGAAAATTTTCCATTCGGGTCGCCACCAAAATATGTCGGATCGGGTCAATCTTCAAAACGGGTCAAGAATTCGAGACAAACTTAACAATAACATATTAACATATAATATGAATACATAATTATGAAACAAAATTATAAATATAAAGAAAAGAAGACATAAAAAATACAAGTATTTATTATACTTACCTCTATGATGCCAAAATGAGTGCCTAAGTCCTAAGATCATCTACTATATTTCTACTCCCTTCAAAGAAAAATGAAGCTCACTGCTACCGGAGCAAAATGGTCGCCTGGATCAGTGGTTCTTCCTTGTTCCTTGATTCATTCTCAAAGCCCTTTCTTAAAACCCTTGACAAAATCCAAACCCTGTTTGTGAATCGTGTTTTTGTTTTGTTTGTTTTTGTTATTTTTGATGGAGTAAAGCTGATCCCATACATCTCAAGTGTTAACAAAACCATACACCGACCAATAAAAAATCTATATTTGGAATCTTCATCAAGTAATTTTAAAATGTGTTTAAAAAAAAAAAAATCCCATAAGACACCACTTCACATAAGGAGGAGCACTACCTAACCATCTCTAGACCGCATCAGCGCCAAGGCGCTGCTAAGGTGTCGCCTTACCAGCGCCTTAAAAACTATGGTATCGGTACATACCGATACGTACCGATACATACATTTCACCTCGATTTTATATTTTCCATAGAGTCGCATCGGTGCATATCATATCGTATTGATGTGTATCGGTGGTGTATTGATGCATATCGGTATGTATCGTAGGATATATATCGATACGAAAGAATTTTAAAAATGTCATGTATCATATCGGTGTGTATCGTATCGGTCAGCTAAATTTAAGATACGTATCGGAGGGTATCGTATAGGTATCGGAGATACTTTAAACCATAGACACTGTTGACCATACCCCTTCCCTTCCCTCTACCTCTTTACCACATGTACCTAAAATTGCAAAGAGAGCTAAAGAAGTTGAGGACATCCTTGATGAGAAGCTTGTGTCTACGAGAGAGGGAGGTTCACGAGAGTTCTTGGTCAAATGGAGAGGACGCCCCGAGATTGACAGTACGTGGATCACTATGGAGGAGCTTCAGAAACTCAATCCGAACATGCTTGAACATCACATGAGTCTTAATTCAACGATGGTAAATTCTTCCAAGCCTGGGAGAGTTGATGGGGACATCAGTCTAGGCTATCGGGTTTACTAGAGGAGGTACGCAGAAGACCACCCAGCCTGGTTGGATGGATAAGGATCGGCATGGGGCCCACACTTGGAGTCACGAAAGGACTCCATGACTGACTCCTTGGACAGCTGTACATGGGCCCCTCTTGAGCACTAAACGCAAGAAGGGATTGCTAGTTTATGGTTTTCTTTTTCAGGAAAAGTAAATTTTTTTTTTCCTTTTAATTAATTAGAGTAGGACTCTTTATTTCCTAAAAGGCATTAGACTATGTTAGGATTCTTTATTTAAATTAGTAGATTCTGATTTGATTCCTTTTGCTTTATTTTATAATTAGATTGTAAGGACTAAGGGCAAGTTAATGAATGAAAAACAGAATTCAGTTTTGTGCAAGAACTCCCCCCCCCCCCAAAAAAAAAAAACGAGTCTCTTCTCTCCTCTCGTCATGGATGGCTTCTCTTCCATTTCTTCTCTTGGCAGTAAGGTAAGCTCATCCCTTCTCTTCCTCTACTTCCATACTTATTCTTGTTCTTTTTTTTCTTCTGTTTCCCCAATCCTTGAATTTTTTTTTCCTGCTGTTACTACAGCAACATAAGCCCTTTTTTTTTTCTTTTTTTTTTTTTTTTTTTTTTT
>NC_056559.1:31876120-31927606 GCF_013358625.1 Macadamia integrifolia | reverse complement strand
TTAACCTTTGATCTCTGTCGCATGCCCAACCCCTGCTGAATCCTTTTTGTTTGCTGCTACTTATCCCTTTGCTGAATTTCTGCATAAGAATATTATTGGTTCTTACTTATTAACTGCAAGTTAAGGGCTGGGCTAGTAACTGCTACTGCTAGGGAGCATGCACCCCATTGGCAATTTACTGCTACATGTTCCCACCCCCATATTGCTTAATTGGAATCTGTTAGGTTGATGCTAATGCTGCTACATGTTCCCACCCCCATATTGCTTAATTGGAATCTGTTAGGTTGATGCTAATGCTTAGGATTTTTATTGCTTATTGCTTCTGTAATTTCCTGGTTTTGAATTTGCACATAACTCATGTATGTTGTTGTTCTCCTTTACTTCCAACCCATTCCTGAGTTTTAACCTACGTTAGTGTGGGTAAACTAGTCAACTTGTACAGGGACTTTAATTCCTAGGATTCTCCCTACATCAGCTTCTAAGAATCACTCAAATCAACATGTGGAGAGAGAGAGAGAGAGAGAGAGAGAGATTAGGGCCTGATGTCAAATGTGGCAGTAAGTTATGAACATCTCCGAATTACAGCTTTGGTTCTCCAAATGGAAGGGGAATTCAGTTCTTTGCTCCAGGGTTTGATTCGTATTTGAAGGGACAATCTATGTCATGACTATCAAACCAAATCAACCCACGAGGGCTTGTTGGTATTCAAATAACAATATCAAATAATGAGAAAATATGGGTGGTGTAATAGAGACTTTGGAGAGATCAAATCTGAGAAATGAGTTGAGAAAAATTTAATCAGAAGGAAGAAAAGGTGCTTTTTCCCTTTTCTTGGTTTAATGAAGTAATTTTGATCAACAACATTCAAGTTAAAAAATACTACATGATCATACAGGAACCAGAGATAGCAATGGGGTGGGTTAAACTAGTCTTCCAGCCCAAACTATTCAGTATGGTTTGATCATTTTAGAGTTAGGGTGAGGAATTGTACTTGAGAAACCCTTGTCCCTTGGAACACCTTCCACCCTGGACACCAGGTAATCTTGAAGAACTGGTGAACCCCATCTATATGTTATGGTTTTGCAATATTTTAAACAGGTCAGTTATGATATTGGTGAAACCCACCCCAATGCAATACCTAACAGGAACTAGGATGCCAGAAGAAAAGAGGTGAGGGGAGGACCCTCTATATCTCGAACAATCTTAAGGAAGTTCAAATTATGAGAACAAAAAATAACGACACGGAGAAAGAAATTTCTTACAGTGCGAAGGTGATTCAAATTGCCCTTTGCTTTAAGAGTTTCAACATCTCGATCTAATTGATTTCTCCAGTCCGCAAGGAGGTTCTCATCCTGAATTAGATTAACCAGCCACCAAGTAAATCAAAGTAACAGTAAATGTAAACTAGGAATCCACATTACAAACCTGCGGCATGTGTATGGTGACTTTGTTTGGGAAAAGCTTTGTCAACAGTTTTGTTGTTTTGGGGACTTCTTTGCCTCTGTCATGCAGTCTCCCAAAACTATCCTGAGAAAACCAAATAAAATATCAGATATTCACAGGTGAAATATTTTCAGCTTAGTCGCTCTAAAGCTCAATACTTTCTTCATTATAGCAACAATAAAGGATAGGGCAGATTCTGTAATAATTTATGATAAAAAAGAAGAATAACTTAGTAACATATCAAAATCAAAATACAGAAAGCAAGAATAGATGAAACCAGTTTGGAACTTTATTGTGGGTGACTTGCCAAATACTGTGCTAGTTAAATAAAGATAACAGGTCAATTTTGTGACAAAACCATCCCGATGGAAAGGCAGAGGGCTTTGGTGTTCCCCAATTTTCATGTAAACAAGCTTTCCTATCTTGTGCATTTGTTTCACCTTTCTTACTTAAATGAACCATATTATTTTAGAAACATGTCAGATAAAAATGTCAAAAAAACTTTATTACATATCAAGGTGCTGGTTTGAAGTCTATGCGTCCTCCACTGACACATGCAAGCAGGCATAAGTCGTAAACTGACAATAGCCCTTCTCAAATCATGGGTTTGGTGTGGATGTCTAACATGCACAACGAGAAATACTTTACTGATTCCATGGTGTGGTTCAGAGTCTGGAACAGAAAAGAAAAGCACTAGGCTGGAACCCCACTACTAGAGCAGCATCAAAATCGAGGAAATTGAAGATTTAGATCTGGAATTAATGCAATTTCAGAAAACCAGATTAACCATGTATTTACCAAACATTACCAGAGAGCTGTATTTAAGAGAATAATTTCTATATTCCAGAAAACAAGAAGACCTGATGGTAAACTAGAAAAACGAAACAAGAGCTGTAACTTTCCAGAATATTACCCAAACTAGACAGGGGCTTTCACAATAGTATTGCACAGCCCTTGCGACTATCTTCAAACCTGAAAATATCAATTATTGGACTCTAGTTGATGTGATAGGTCTGCAACTGAATATTTCCAGAAAAACAGAGGAGGGACTTGCAATAAATGGAAGATTATTATGAGGTTGAAGACCAGAAATCAATAGATAATAATGACAGACCATTCAAAACAAGTCTGGGATGATACTAAACAACAAGAATTACGATATGATAGAAAATAGATGGGAGAAAAGTGGTCAGAAATCAGAGTATCCGCCCAGGTGTTGGAATCAGAAGATAGAGGGAATAGAAAGAAGAAGAATAGAAGAAATGAGGAGGTATCACACCTCCAATGAGAAATTTTAAAAATAAAACAACCAGAGGGAGGAGATATCAATCAAACCAGCCTAAGTAGAAGTAATCAGCAACCATGAAACTTAAAGATTTCCACTCATTCAATTGTGTAGCTACAACTAGTTATGGCAATAGAACTTTGAAGCCTGCCGAAAAACTACAGCGTGCAACGGTGCTCATAGATCCGCTTTGCTCCTTCCAAGTGCTTGCTGCTCATGGGGGTATTTTGACCTCCACTCATTTTTTTTTTTGGAGGGGGGTTCTATCAGAACCAATACTTTCTCATGGATTCTACTCACAAAGTGAAACTAAATAAAATATTTAGGACTCAAATTGAACTCAACTACTAATCTAACTCAAATACCAACTTACAACAGAAACTAGACCCTTCCAATACCTGTTGACAGCTTCTTCTAAAGACCACACTTCAAAATAAGGCAAGACTGGGCCTCACTCTCCATGGCTAGGGCTAAACTGGTCTTATTTGTCCAGCCAGGCTAGTGCAACTCCTTCATTCCAAAGATAAGAATATACAATCAGTAACTCCAAACCATCGTTTCCTTGACC
This sequence comes from Macadamia integrifolia, assembly GCF_013358625.1. Classification (NCBI taxonomy): domain Eukaryota; kingdom Viridiplantae; phylum Streptophyta; class Magnoliopsida; order Proteales; family Proteaceae; genus Macadamia; species Macadamia integrifolia. The sequence continues at coordinate 31,924,310 of NC_056559.1, read as the reverse complement.
AATCCCCGATCCTGACCTTTCCGATCCCAATAAATGGGTACGGTCCAAGGATTAAAACAGAATAAAAAATTTTGATTTTTATTAAAAGCAAGGATAAATCTGTCCGGTCCAATCCAGACTGATCCGGATTGGTATTGGCCTTGACCAATCCCAGGTTTTAGAACCTTGCTTCCAACCAAATTGACAATGAATTTTCATTTCCCTAAAGTAGTTTGCATTAATATTGCTCACAGCAGAAAAGACTGGTTAACCAAAACTGAAGTCCCTTAGAAATCGACAAGAAAAGAGAAAAGTGAAGCTAATTTCATAACCTTTTCACCCACATTCTTTTCTGGGAGTTCTATAGAACTTTTCTAGTTTACTCCATTTTCACTTTCAGATTACCATCCTGCATTTAGGCACTTGAACTTTGAGATGTAAAAATACATTCATGGAAATACTATCTCCTTAGTATTTAATATGCCACGAGGCTTGTATTCATGAAAGAGCATGGCAGCATTGCCATTTAGACCAAGAACCAGATGGATCTTCACTTGCACCAACTCCTTAACCAGTAAGTGCATAAATTTTCCAAGCCACATTCACAAAAATGAAATTGTCATCAATTTCATTCTGAAAGAGAGTTGCACATGGTCATGCCACCTTAAACAACTTTATCTCAATTTATCATATATTGAAGCTACCCCTAAATCACCTCTAATGTGTTCATCCTTTATTTTTATCTTTTCCGAATTTTCCACTCATCTATCTCAACATCCCCACCTCAGCTTCACGAAATTTAATTTATTTCAAATCTCTAATTTCGGTTAATTTGCTAATATGGCTGCTCTTGATACTCCTGCTCATTTATTCCCTCATAAAGCCCTATGATCAGTTCAAGACTTCAAGTCCTTGAATACAAGACACTGGGCTCAGGAATTTACTCACATTCAGCTATGTACCACAGAGGCACAATGGACACTGCCTTTATCATGCATACGAAGGATAGGAAATCAGGCAACCATTTGTTTCTGTATTTGCAATGGAAGCTTGGAACCATAAACCATTTCTGGATGGTGTGCTTAGAATGGATTAAGAACACTACTAAGGACATGAGAGATCCTGTGCTTTTGGCATCTTGCCTATCTAGTATGAGAGAAGATTGTGTTGATGAGTGTGTAACTGTGTATATAGTCTCTTTATGGTGCTCATTACAAAATCTTTTAGAAATTTAGTAAGGAGCAGGAGGTCCCAAAATGAAGTCCTAATACATGGCAAAGTAGTAAAGTACAAATAAATTCTAAAGGAAAACAACAGTCACCTAGGGAAACTTGGTGGTGGAATGATGAGGTTCAAGCTGCAATAAAGACTAAGAAATCTAGTTTTTAAGACATGACAAAGGACTAAGGGCAAAGAAATGTGAGGTTCTTTATCACAATTTGAGCACAAAGGAAGGAGAAAAAGCTATCTATAGAATAGCTAAAATGAAGGAAAGGAAGAGATAAGTCAAATGCATTAAAAGTGAAGATGATAAGTACTAATGATGGATGAGAAAATTAAAGAGGGATGGAAAAATTATCCTACAGCTTACCAAGGCCTTGATTGATAATAATTAGGCTCTCAATTTGTCATTTACAGGCGGAATTGATTTTTTACAACTGATGTTTTAGATCAAGATCACCACTTGATTACTATAATAGTAATAGTAACAGTATTATAACAACAGCAGCAGCAACAACAACAACAACAACAACAACAACAACAACAACAATAAAAACAATAACAACAACAATAACAATAATAATAACAGTAATAATAGTAATAGCTGCAGCAGCAGCAGCAGTAGTAGTACTAGTAGTATTCTTCCAATTTAAGCCAATGATGATTGTCCAGTATTTGCAACTACTTATAATATGGAAACATGGTGCCGGAAAAAAAAGTGCGCTTTGAAACTAATCATAACTATATACTGTCAAGACTAAAAGGTCCAAAAAAACTTTCACGCCAGACTTTGTTACCGGGAATGCAAAATCAAGCAGTGCAGTCTGATTGCTTCCAAATTTTGTGAAAAGGAGACCTCCAGGATGTGACTGCATGAGAAACAGCATACAGTTAAAGGAAAGAAAATTTCAATTAGCATTTACACAAACACACACATACATATACACGCACTCAAACACACAATAGATATTAAGAAGAAGAATTAAAGGAATAAAGGTCCACAAAAGCCAAAGCATCCAACCCATGGAAAACAAGCTGTCTTTACCTTCTCCTTACGATTATCAGTTTGGGAATGAGAGCCAATGATGACAACATTATCAGGAAGCTTTTCCAGTCGGCTCTTAAATGCTGAATATGATTCGGAATTTCCTATGATAGACTTCTCAACATCTTTCATAAACAAAATGAAAGGAGAATTTCTGCTCTCACTGGAAACAACCTGGTAAATTGTAAATAAATTTAGTAGTGAATCAATTTACATAGAAAAATGATAGAAGCTCCCCAACATGCATTGTTAGTTCAAGTAGCTACCTCAAACAATGTATTTATGAGTAACTTGTCCAAATCCTCCGCACCTGGGGTCTCTAGACGAAGATCATTGACTACAAAAGAAATAAGCTCTCAACTACACAGTTCACAATACTTGAGGCAACATATTTTGAAAAAGTTTGAAATTCACAAGCTTCCAAGCTAATGAAAAATATGAACACAGGACCAGGACATTACCATTGCAAAAAAATCCATGACTTCCCTCACATAAACCTCCAAGGTCAACACCTTCAGGAATAGGTTTATCAAACCTTACACCAATTTTGGACAACAAATTATCTTCAAAAGGCAAGAGAACTTTGCCACGATATCCATATGTGGGGCCCCTAAATACAATTACAAAAAGCTTAAAACATTAAGACAATATGAATAATTAAGGATTCATGATGAAGGAAAAAGGATAATGACCAAGAGATCAAGATAATCTGTGCAGGATTGAATCCATGATGTATAACAACAAATTCAGTTTTATCCCAACCTAATGGGGTCAACTACATGGATCCATGCAAAAGGAAAAATCACAATATCAACAAGTCAGGAAAATCTCAGCTAAATGGGGTCAGCTACATAGATCCTTGCCCTCCAAACGGCTCTATTTGAGGTCATACTTAGGACAAGAGCTAGACTATGCATGTCGTTCCTCACAACTTCCACTATGGTCATTTTAGGCCTGCCCCCAGATCTTTTAGCTCCTTCAACCTAAATTAGATCGCTCCTCCTTATTGAAGAATCCACAGGCCTCCGTTGAACATGGCGATAACACCTCAAACAACTTTCTCAGAGTTTATCATTGATCGGGGCAACTCCGAAATCAGCACTAATATGTTCACTCCTTACTTTATCCTCCCTAGTTTTACCGCACATCCAGCGTAACATCCTCATCTTTGTTACACATAGCTTATCTATATGACACTTCTTAACTGTGCAACATTCTACCGCACGCATCATAACTGGTTGTACAACAATCTTATAGAATTTTTCTTTAAGCTTTAAAGGAATATGTTAGTCACACAACACACGGTCGCACCTCTCCACTTCATACATCTCACTTTAATTCTCAGTAAAACATCATCCTCTATGTCACCCTTCTTTAATTATGGTTGACCCCAGATATACAAATGATTTCTGGATTTCTTTCTCCTCAATTTTCACCATAGCGTTATTAATCATAGTGTGACTAAAGTTGCACATCATATACTTCGTCTTCAATCTACTTATCTTAAAACGTCTTGTTTCTAAGGTTGAATCCATGATGTAAAAGGAAGAAAATACTTTAAAACATACTTTTATCAGCTACTTTGAGAAAGGTATGGCTAACATCAAGAGAGAGTGTATTGTGTCTGTGGGTATGTGGAGAGAGAGTGAGAGAGAGAGATCACTAAGCTATCTATGATACAGGAAATAGGAAACCTTCTTAGGAATATAATATCAAAATTGATTTATCCAAGACAGCAGATATTTTTATATATGCATCAAAGTATTATGCATTGAACATAACTTGTGTATAAACTGTGTGATGTAGATAAGTCACTTGGGCTTATTTTATTGCAAATAAGCCTTGGGTTGTGTTATGTATGTGTTGGGCCTTTGATCCCATGGGTTTTCTTTGAAATTGACCACTTTAATAGGCCTAAAATATGGGTAGAAGGTAGGAAAACGGGATTTTATCCATTAGTTTAATTAGTTGTTATTTAATTCAATAAAGGCCCATTAGGCCATTAGTTGGTTGTAAAGTCCTATATGGACTATTAGTTAGTCCTACTCCACATTGGAGTCATAAAGTCAAGTCCTAGTCCTATTTTGAATTCCTAGTTGTAGTAGGAGCGTCTAGTCCTATTGAAAAACTAGCTCCTAGTATTAGTATGATTGTAAACTTTCCCTCTATAAATAGAGAGGCATATGTACCATTATTGGACAGATTTGAATGAAAGAAAGTTTGCAACTAAATGCTTAAAGCAGCTGAGATAGCTGTGGGTGAGAAGCCCAGGCTGAGATAGCCACTTCCTTTATTCTCTTTCACCCTTCTCAACCCCCCATCCGTTTTATTCTTCTTTTTTTATTTTATTTGCTGTAACATTCAAGAGGTATAATTCAGATTCTGATAAGTCTCTAGAAATCAGAACCGATCAGCAATCCTAGTGGGAATAAGAGAGAGATCGATCTCCTCTCTTTCTCTCTTCTGTACTCTGTTCAACCAGGTCTTCAATCAGGGTATTCCACGCCTCATAAGGGTCCCACGATCCTTACCTAGTCACTGTTAGAAGCATTCAGTTGTTGTTCTTGAAGGTTCTTTTCAGTTTTCTCTCCTAGGTCAGAAAATCAAGAAAGCTTGTAACTTCACAACCAGCCGTCAGAATCCTCCCAACTTTGGGAGTTTTTGTACCCTCTCTAAGGACTATCTACACTCAAGAGTGCAACTCAATCGGACTCCGACAGCCCTGACCGCACCTCTCTCTCTCTCCAGCTCTATAACAGGTCTTTCTATCTCCTATCGGGTTAGATTTTGGGCTGGTTTTGCTCCTATATGGGTATTGTATCCTTGGGGATTTATTTGATGATATTATTTCTTTGTTTCCTGATCCTATTTGTATTGTTTGGGGTTTTAAACTGCGGAGTTAGTTACTTGTAATCAACTCCTGCATTACTGTGATTATGGCAGTTTTGAGAAGCAAATGATCCTAAAAAAATACATGAACCATCTGTGTACAAGTAAACTCACTCTTAAAATTGCTTTTTTTTTTTATTTAAATCACTTCTAACTCATATGATTGATTTAAAACAGCCATAAGAACATGAATTATCAGCTGAAATAAGACCTGTGGTACCAATGAAAATATATGTACATACATACACTTCATACCTTGAAGGAGCTGAAGCTGTTGGGTACAAACTACCAGAGACTACACCCACAAATCTCACTCGGTCACCTGAATATTCCATTGTCAGAATATATAGCTAAGGTCAAACCATGTAATAATAAAAGCTACGGAAACAAAAAGTGATAAAATTCTCCCCAAAAGAGCTTCAAAATGGCATACCCATCTTGAAAAGATGATTCTTAGACGTCCCAGAGGATGCAGGCACATTGATTGTCTCTAGTTTTGGTTGAGATTCCAAAGCACAAGAGGACACATCTGCAGGGCCTGAAGCATCTGACTCTCCACCAGAGGGAGTGGTGCTTTTAACTAAATCCATCTGACCTGGACGGGGCTTTGCACAGAGACAGGACTTTTCTGCTCGTAGTCCATCTTTCAGAAGCTCCACTTCCTTTGAAGATAGAACCTACAACCCATATATAATTGATAATTCTCTCACCAATTAACTGCTTTCCGACTAAATACAGTAATAACAATAGTAGCATTCTCTGACAACAATAATAATGACCAAAAAACAGAATAACTGCAAAATTTAGTACACAACAAATTAATGAGTTTAGAGAGCCCAAATTCTCGATAAAACTATGTGTGACAGAACTGTTTCACTATCATCGATTCAGATGAAGGGTTGTATATCTTACACCCAGAAGGGAGTGGCTATCAAATATAAGCAATTTAGCCCCAAAGTGATTAGCAAGTGCCTTTGACAACATCTCCTGGTATATCTCAGAACCTGCACAAATAAACAAACACAATTTTAGGAGGGAACCAAATGAATACAACCTTTGAGAACTTGAAGGTTTTCTCAACTCACCTGCAGGACCAGATAGCAGAATTCTTGGGCTTACAGTAGGAAGTTCAGAGGTATATTTTGCATATTCTTTTCGTTTCAAATGTATAAATACTGCACTAATCAGGACGTTGTTGGTGTTCTCACTGTCACAGAAGTTACACAACACTGATTACAGACATGTCATGAAGTATTAGCAATCATGCAAGATGTATGAATCTTATTGAATAGGCATCTTCAGCAGTACATTGATGTTGTTTTGGAGAGGAAATAGAGAATTCCCACGCATCAAGTACGTCAACACATAGCAGATCCACGCACTTGGTAAATATTACATAAAATCAGAGGTTGAAGATATCAATGTGCATAGAACAGCTTGGTGATATTGCTATTATTGTTAAGATGTACGAATCTTATTGAATAGGCATCTTCAGCAGTACATTGATGTTGTTTTGGAGTTCCCATGCATCAAGTACATCAACACATAGCAGATCCACACACACAGAGGACAGTAACTTATTCAAAAGCATAGAATAGAAAAATATGAGAAAAGGTGTTCTTAACAAAGGAAATGTGCATGAAAGTAGGAACTAGAGAAAATGGACAAACGAATATTTTTAGAAGGAAACCAATTGATTACAACCTTTGTTTCTGAAGATTTTTTTATTTAATCTATACCATATATAAGTATGAACTACCTTCCATTTGTCTCTGGAGTATTTTTAACGAACCAAAACACCCTTTCTAAATCTTAAAATTTATATCTATAAATATTTATGAATTACGAAACCAAGCATGTTCCCTATTCAAGCCTCAGAAGTATTCCCTCCCATCTGATCTCTATATTAAAATCTAAAAAATTTGCCAGCCCATAACACTTTCTGAAATCTGAAGAAACTACCTTTCAGAGGTTGCACACATCAACTAAATTACTAGGAATAGCTATTAAAGCTAAAAAAAAAAATGCTTTCATGGCCACCACTGACCTTGTTCTGAAATCTCTGCTTTCTAATAACAGGAATCCAAATAGTTTTGAAAACTTAGAGCATGCCTACAACTGACATAACACCTTAGGATCTTATCCTAACAAACATATGTGATGGTGCTGATTTTCAAGCTAGTCAGAGCAAGGTTCAAAAACTCGTTTCGGTCAATCCAAAACTACCGAAATTTCGCTGAAACAGTGTATTTTTTCCATGTTTTTAACTTGGACATTTGGGGGGCTAATGGCCGAAATTATTGAAATTAGCGAAATGTGAGAAATTTCAGCGAAACAGTGCTGATTCTGGGTTTCGCCTCCTGTTTTGTTTCAGACATTTCAATTAGCAAAATTTCGACGAGTTTTTGAACCATGGGTCAGAGACTAAGTCAAGAATAGAAAGAATAGAAGAGCTTCCGCTAGGGATGAGCTACTTCCGGGTTTTGATAAGGTGACACTTCGGTAGAGCTTCCGCTAGGGATGAGCTACTTCTAGAAAAGTCGGGTTGGTACTTCGGTAGAGCTTCCGCTAGGGATGAGCTACTTCCGGAAAAGTCGGGTCGAGATTTCAGCAGAGCTTCCACTAGGGTTGGCTACTGCAGGAAAAAGATTCTGGTGGCACCCCGGCAGAACTTTCGCTGGGAATGGCTATTTTTGAAAATATTCCAAGGGCACTCGGGCAGAGCTTCCGCTGTGAACGACTATTTTTGCCCAAAAATAGATTGACCTAAAAAATGGATTGAAGATCCCCAAAGCCCCGAAGAACACTTTGAAGATCTGAACAGAACTCCGGATCTTGACAAAGATCTCTTCGTAGACTCGAAGAACCTCAAGGGGGGAGGGATTTCTACTTTTGGTAAAAACCAAGAACACTCAAAGGAGGGAAGCTAAAAACATACTATTTTTGGCTAAAATGGATTGAACTAAAAACTTGGATTGAAGATCTTCAAAGTCCCAAAGAAACTCAACGAAGATCCGAACAAGATTTCGTATCTTGACGAAGATCCGAACAAACGAAGATCGCTCCTAAAACCCGAAGAAACTCAAAAGGGGAGGGGAGAAGGAGAGAGGGCAGAGCTTCTCTACAAGAATGCTCTTAAGGAGGCTTTGGTGTGTTTTTTCAAGGAGGGGTATTTATAGTTTTTTTCCAACCAATGAGGTGAGGGCACACATTTTTACCCAGAGGACAATAGAAGGGCACTCTCCCTATCGCCCAGTGGTATATTTCGAAGTTTGAAGAGATTCCTTCTTTACCCAAAAAGGTGAGAAGATATTTTCTTACAAACCAATGGGGTGAGGACACATTCTTTACCCAGAGGATTAATAGGAGGTAGCTCTCCCTATTGTCCAATGATATAATTCAAAGTGTGATGGGAAGTGAAGATATTTTTTTTGCTTTTGAAAGTGAAGATATTTTCTTGTAAACAGAATATTTTCACAAAAACTGGGATTTTAACAGAAAATTGAACTATCGAGGGAATTTCTGAAAAAAATACGAAAGTGTCGGAAAATCATTGGAAGTACCGGGAATGACTTTCGGAATGTAGGGAAAGATATTTTTTGAAAACTAGGATTTTAGCAGAAAACCCGACTATCGGGAATATTTCCTGGAAAAATACAGAAATGTCAAAAAATCTACGGAAGTGCTTGAAAAAGTCTGCAGGAGTGCCGGAAAGGATCTTTCTCCAAAAACGGGATTCTAACAGAAAACCCGATTGCCGGTGGGATTTTCTGGGAAAACACGGGAGTGCCAGGAAAATATATTTGTCCAAAAATCCATTTTTTGGGAAAAAACCAGGGGAAAAATCTGGGCACCGAGCAGGTCTGTCCAGGGCTGCACATCCCTAAAGGGCACTGCACAATCGAGCAGGTTTGTCTAGGGCTACACAGCCCTAAAAGGGCACTACACAGAGCCCAGACCGGGTCGGTCAATGCCGGATTGGGCTGATCAAGTTTGATCGAGGTTGGTCGGGTTGCATGCGTCGGTGTTGCACGTGTGCGTGCATCGGTGGTGCCCGAGTGTGTGCATGGATGGGCGGGGTTAAGGGTTGTGTGCATGGGTGATGCCCATGTGTGTGCATGAGAATGTACACACATGGGCGGGGTTATGTGGGTATGTGCACGGGGTTGTGCACGCACGTGCGGGGCCACTTCTGGGAATGATTACTAGAGATTCGTAAGTCTCATTTTGACGCACCATATATCGTTGGAATCGTATTTTCAAGTACTATCTATTCGTACGGTCACTTTCGACCGGATTCCTTCGTATATAAAAAGTCAATTGGATCCTCTTTCTTCCCGCATTGGGTTTTTAGGGTTTTCGGGTGAGTTGGGGGCTGTCAGGGTGAGACTACCATAGTCAATTGCATCTCGTCAACTGGAAGTGAAGATTCGCGTCCATCATCCAAGTATCGTCATTACTGGGGGAGGGTGACAAAATTGGGTGTCTACAGTATATTTAGATGTGTGGGCCAAAGATCGTCATTGTTTCTTCCCGCATTGGGTTTTTAGGGTTTTCAGGTGAGTTGGGGGCTGTCAAGGTGAGACTACCATAGTCAATTGCATCTCGTCAACTGGAAGTGAAGATTCGCGTCTATCATCCAAGTATCGTCATTGCTGGGGGAGGGTGACAAAATTGGGTGTCTACAATATATTTAGATGTGTGGGCCAAAGATTGTCATTGTTTATTAAGCATGTTAGAGTTAGGACCTACTAGATTACTTGGCAAACTCCCTTACCTTAGTTTCTCCTCTATCTTCGTCCATACTCTAATGTTCTCTCTCACATATGTGGTGAACTCTATTCCAGCTTTGTAATTTTTCTATCTAACAAGGATTTAAAACATGGATTAGTTACCTGTATGAAAGAAAAATTAATTCTACTTATAAAGAAAAGTAATGCGACTCAATCAAGGAGAAAGAAGAAAGGCTTAAAAGATAGGAGTGAAGTTGTGGAAATGATTGTGCTCCTGAAACCCAAAACTGCTAACCTCTGCTAGGGAACATAGACATAAACTGTCAATTTAAAAGATAGGAGTGAAGTTGTGGAAATGATTGTGCTCCTGAAACCCAAAACTACTAACCTTTGCTAGGGAACATAGAAATAAACTGTCAATTCTAGATGGAAGGAATGGAGATCAAACTAGCAAGAAGAATAAGGGAGAACTAGGTAAATGTGATCTGTTCTCTTTAAATACAGAAATAGAGGTTGAGGATGGATCCATAAAGGTCTGTTATGGACTTTGGAGGAGTGAATACAATATATATATTTTTTCTTGCTTCATTGGGGGAGCAAAGACCACAATGGCTTCTGTTTGAGCCCCTAATGCTATTTGTTTTGCACTAAATTCAACTGGCTTTGCTGCCGCTCTTGAGTTGAGATGATAGCTCCTCCTCTCTCTCTCTCTCTCATTAATGTTTAAAATTCATATCATTCGTTTTCATATTTTTTTCATTCTTGAAATATTCGATTATATTTTTTTATCGTACCATTCACATTACAGTACCAATGAAGTTAAGTTTTTTTTTCCGTTTCCAAAATGTTCGACCATATTTTTTACAATCGTTTATATTCTGAACCATTTTAAACACACGGTATCAAACAAGGTTTTTTTTTTTGGGGGGGGGGTGGTTTGGAGTAACTATACTTACAAGTTCCAACCAACACACATTCTCTCTGAAATTACTACCTTATAATATCTTAGGGTTGTCTGCAATTAGGTTTTGGTTGAGGAAAACGCAACTAGTGCACGTGTATTTGGCAGGTCTCTGAAGTAAACTTTGTGTATTGTCATTTTCCTCAGGAATAGCTCATTGGAAGAGGACCCTGATCCAACAATCATCATACAAAGTGTGCCGGACTCCATCCGCAGATTACCACAATCATTATCTCCCAAAATAGGAAGTTGGAATTCAAGACCATCTTCCCCCGAGCCGGGAGAATCCACGAGAAAAGTCGGTATCAATCAGGGGCTCACCCCTCTTGACCCGAAACATGGGTCAAATTTAGGTATAATCTCTCTCCACATTTAAACATAATGTAGATATCTAATTAGCCTTGTTTTAGTGTACATAATAGTTGTTTTTATTTAATGTACATATGCTTGATAATTTAGCCATGCATGCGGATTAGGAATAATTGTGGAAAATGTTCGTTCTTAAGCATCTAGTAGAAAGACCGGTTGAACCGGGTAGGTTGGATGCCTAACACCTTCCCAATTTTACAACCTGACTCTTACCCTAAATCTCTGGATCAAACCAACTTCCAGGCCCTTTTCTCAAGAATTGGGCCGACTCTCGGATCCTATGCCCACAATCATAGGTGGCGACTCCACACCTTTTGTGTATAATCCCAATCCCCCGTATTGGACTATCATCAAACCCCGTCTTTATGACGAACCCGGTACACCTGCGAAATAGGCCTCCAAGTATTTCCGAGCAGCGATACGGCGGCGCGGGGCCCGCAGAACTACACACAACACTTTCCTTATCCACCTCAAAGGATATCAAGAGAGAGGAGAGAAGGCCCGAATCCGACGGAGACATCTTCCCCTAAACGAGGGATGAGAGATCCGGATCCGAGGCCCGCTACCCTCACATATACACTTCTTTTTTTGGTCAATCATGTATTACCAAGTTGATTTAGTCTTTAAGAATAAAGAAGTTAACTAAAACATACTTAATCTCTAAGTTGTTTCCTGGTGTTTCTTTAAAGAACATAAAGAAAGGATGAAATATGAAAGGAGCAGTGGGAGAAAGAAAGAATTAAAAAAAAAAAAGGTGACGGGAAAAATTGATGCGACCAAAGGTTCGGAAACTCAAAAGTTGAGGTCACTCCCAAGGTAGAATAAGTCAGCTACCTAAGGCAATAGCAAATTTCTAATTAAATTCAGATTAGGAACCCAATTTTAAGGTGCAATGGAAAATATATAAATAATGTAGAGTGCAACTTCTTTTTGGAAGATAAAACAGAATTGGGACTAAGCTGGAAGCAATTGTTAGGCAGAGGGTGTTTCTCGAAGTTAAAGGGAGGATAAAATGAAACCAACCATACAAATAGGGGCCTGTTCTGTAATTTTGATGAACAGTGTCATCTTCAACATATGATAGAGAACAAAAAACCAACAGCAGGGAGGTCTGGGTTCAAATGATGGTTCTCCCTCATACAAGATCGATTAGATCTGAAATTTCAGGGGAGGATTTCTAACCCACTGACCCACTCATAAAACCAACCAAACAAGACCCAAATCTACCTGATAACTAATCTTTGAAATAAGGTCTGGCAGTAAGAACAAGTTCAGGTCCGGTCGTGGACCTGGTTCTTAAGGTAGGAGCAACTGTTAGACTTGATTATCTGGTGATAACTTGCACTACTGTAACAATCAAGCCCCAAATATGAGGCAGAACAGATGAGAGGTGAGGGAGGTTGAACCCACTTTATGTGGCTGTAACTATTGCTAGTCGCAGGAACAGGAGCAGAAAATAAAAGGAGAAGAATAATGGAGAGAGAAGGAAAGAATAACAAACAAGGAGGAAGAGGAAGGGTATATCGTACCTGCGAGAAAAGGGAAAGAGAGAACCATCAGCCGACAGGCTGCATTATCAGGCACACAGGCTTGCATAAACAAAACCCAATTCCAATCCACTCTATCCTTCCATCATAGTACAAGCATATATATGAAAGAAAATAAACAAACGCAAGCAAATCTCCTATGTAGCTACCCAGCCTTCTAAAATAAAAGATTACATAAAAAAAATCTCTACCAAAAGAGAATGCAACTACAAAGATATTCCCAAGTAGCTAATTAACCCTTACCAACCCTTCTTGGACCAAAAAGGCGGGTTGGGCCAGTTGCGTCTCTGATGCAGTTGCATTATACATTAATCCCATATGGAGGTCCACATAAGGTGCTGGTGGCAGTCCAATGGGCTGAAATTGACCATTGGGTAGTTATATTATAGGTTGTGCTTTTTATTTTCTTGGGTTTCATTGTAATGGGCCTAATTTATAAGCCCATTGAATGGAGATAAAGTTAGTACATGGGAATAGTAATTAAGTTGAGTGTTTGCATTAAATTAGAATATAGCTAGATTGAATTTTGTTTTGAATTTATTTACTTTATTGAGTATGTTAGTGACTAGAAGTCCTTTTATGAGATAAGTTAGGATTTAGAAACACTTTATATATGTAATACACCCTCTCATCAATTGGAGATTATTGGAGTAAAGAACCTTATGGTCTAGGAGATGCCTGACTCATATATCAATCTTCAAGGAGGTTTGGATTGAAAGACCAGTTAAGGACAGTAGTTCTGGTGCTTTCACAATTCAGGTACTTCCACTCTTAAGCGCAACCCAAGTTTGATGCTTACCATAAGTTGGGTTCCTCATCTTACACCATGACAGAAATCTGGGTTAAAAGTGATCCCTTCTGAGCCACGTTCATTGGACGGACTGCATCTAGTCAATCTGATTACAGGAGGCCATATATTTCCAAATACATGGCATCTCTCAAGATTCTACTAAAACTACTCTAATATCAGTAATGGACTGAAATCATCATGAGATGTGGGATTTCATAATGATAATACCAATGGATACAATAGATCTGGTGTGCAGATGGAAAATACAGGGGCTGAATCTTTATGATTGAAAATTTGAGCCTTCATTCAAACAACTACATTTGAAAAGCACTGTGTAACAAGGACATAGGTGTGCTACAATCAACGGTGGGTGCGAAGAACCTGGAACAGTATCCTACCACAACAAGATGATACGAGCCAATTCAAACTTGACTGAATATATCCGCCCTTAACCGGTCCCAGTAGTTAAGACCCAAATCACCTAAGCCATATAATGATCTGATATGCAGATGGAGAACTGAGGGCTGAATATTTGATGGTAGAAAACTTGATCATTCAATCTCAGAGCTAATTGTTGGTGCAAAGTGGGACAAAATAAAGGGATAGCAAAGAGAAACAATCCAGCATAAGATTCATACCTCAAATAGTAGGGGAAACTATCAAATGAAACTTGTAATTCTTTTCCATCAAGAATAGCAGCCTGAATATCTTCTTTGAATGCTGCACATTTGGAAGAAACACCTGACGTTGATGTTTGCTGTGAATCCCTTGCCCATTCCTTTCTTTCTTCCAATACCTGTTTAAAGATATTCTTGCTCAATTCCAGGTCACAACTACTTGATCCAGCCAACATCCGCAAGAAAGGCCTTAATGAATCATTCACGCCTGGAAGTTTTACAACATCCAACTCTACACCAGACTCTTGATTGTTGTCCACGTGGAGGCTTTGACTGGTAGTTCCAACCTCAACGGTTTTATCTGCACTTGGATCCGAATTACCTTTCCTCTCTGGGCCATGGAGGTCCATTTCTGGCCCATCTTGAGCAAGTGAACAAACAGGAATTTCAGTACCTTGTTGGCTTTCACTAGCAATTTTTGCTGGAGGAGACAAAAGTGATAAATCTTGTCTAAGATTCGATAGAGATGCCAATATAGAGGCTCCAGCCACAGCTGAAGGATCTCCAGACTTTCTTTCAAGGTGCACCCCTTTACCCACATTGCTTGGAGCCTCTGCAACCCCAACCACTGAAGGGACCTTAACTGCAGCCTCAGGTGTGAGTTGCAGGAAAACCTATGTTGGGAAATATTAAGGAAACCATCCAAGGGAAAGAACAACGGAAATGAAAAGAGAACTTATTAAAGAAATAATTCTTACTAAAGACAGTCAAACGGGAAGGATACATAAGCATGGTTCCCTGCTAAACCGAATATCACTTCATCACCGGAGATAAGAACACTGCTGGTGTTCTTCTTGACAACCTTCCCATTTATTTGCACAGACCCCTTGCTCCCTGTGCTTTCGAGAACGGCAACCACATTGCCCTCATGCTGACCATGTCGACAAATAATGAGTACTCATACTGCATGTCAACATTGAACCAAACGCACCCACATAGACCACTCTGAGATCTATCTCCCACCCAAGAAAGGATGGCAACCTCAAATGCAAAATAAGCTTAACGTACAAATAATACCTGTGTATGCTTGATCCTGCATAGAATGCCACTAATGTTTAGATCCTTTAAAGGGAAGTTGCAGTTTCTGCTCGAACCGATAGTGAACAGATTTGTATCAATGGGAATATGTTGATTCTGCAGCACACAAAGGATTAGCTCCGCAGAGAAAGGAAGGGCACTGAAAGAATAAGTACCAACTAAAAAAAAAACGAAAATGCAGCTGAATCAGTTAGTCGAACCAAACCCAAACAGAGAGGGATGATTTTAAATTCCGAAAAAATACAGCAAATCTTTATTGAACCAAATAACTTTTTCTGTGGGAGGCAAGGGGGGGGGGGGAGACACAGCAAAGCTCCCAACACAGAACTCGGCAGATTTAGTAATAAAGAAGACGACTAAGTATGTGATATGAGCTAGATACCTCAGTGTACTGTGACAGAAGCTTGCACCAAGGAGTGGAAGTGTCGGAATTCGTATGTTGCTTTTGGAAAGAACTCCATGAAGAGAACGAACTCCTTTCTTTGTCCACCAAAACAGGTGAAGAAGCTTCAAAAAACAAGACCAAAAGTCGCTCAAGGAATCCAAATTCACAACTCGCGAAAACCCCATAACGCCTAAAAACCATTCACTGTATCATGCAAAGAAGTATTCCCAGCAAAAGAACAAAAAAAGAAAATCTCACCATCTGCGATCGGCGATGATACAGGAACTGCCGGAGCGGTCCCGTCATCCCCTTTCTCCCCCTTCTCAGAATCTACAGCGTCACCGGCACCACTTCCAGAGATCGGAGGGTCTATTGGAAGGCAATCTACAGGGTCTAACGCTGGAGACGAGCACAATTCCTTCGAATTATCCGAAGATCCCGAAGTCTGCGATGATTTCTCAGCTGCCGCAACTGTTTCAACCTGAACATTCCAAGAAATCACAGGTAAAAAGCAAAAACATAACTCGCCAGATTCGAAACTTCACGGCTTCTTGAACACTAAAACGAAAAGAAAAATGAAAAGTTCTGTCGGTTCTGTATTCCGTTTTCGAAGACCTTTTGTCGCTTGGGGGACAAGGGTTTGTCATCTGAAGACGAAGATCTCTTGCTAGTATTAGTCGATAGCGATCCGCTACGCCTCGTCGAAACCATGACTGATTAGTCTTTACCTCCCCTTTCCTTCTCTTCCTTTTTTCTTCTCCGCCGATCCGATTATTTTCTTTCGTTCCACGAAGAGAAGACTGGACAGACAGACAGAGAGAGAGAAAGGGACACTGAAGGGATATATATATATATATATATATAAGCAATACGTTTCTTTTTTTCTTTTCCTTTCTTTCTTTCTTTCTTTCTTTCTTTCTTTCTTTTGTTTCCATTTCAAATGTAGGCCCTTAAATGTAATTATAATTTCTGCCCTTTTTTTTATATTATTATTTATTATTACTTTCTTCGCGTGGTTGGTGTGTTTATATTTCTAGTTAAGCTCAACCCTGTGTAGCAAATTTTAATCCCCATCAGACCTGTTACCATATGGGCATGGGCTGTCCGTATATTTTTCCTTCCGGACAGGGAACCCATAAATTGAGGTTTCTATGCAACCGCTTCAACCGGTTTGGTTTTGATTTTTATTTCGTTTATAAATAGTTTTGATAATTCGTTTTGAATTCAATTTTAAATGAAAATAAAATTTTTTTATATAAAATAAAAATAACTTGTTGAAACAAATAAAGTTGAGAGGGTAATTACAATCTCATGTTGATACATTCTCACAATGTCAAATCTAGATACATTTCAACCCTTTTTATATAACTCGGAAGTAAACCCATAGTGTTTATGGTTGAAAATAAATAAATAAATACTCAGCTCAACAAAAACACGTGGTTGTTGAGTTTCGAATGGTTGAAATTCAATTTGGTTGGGTGCATGGGATATAATTTATTTGGCTTGGTTTTGCTCAAGTCAATGGTTTTATTCTAACATCAAAACCCAATTGAAAAAGTAGGTTTCCTTTTTTTTTGGGTAATTTACAGCGCCACCCCCTGGAGAATGCCAGTATTATAGGAACACCCCCTCTCTTTCACCAAATTAGACTCAGACCCCCTACCGTCAGTCACCGTTAAGAAAGAATTTGAAATGACATTTTTACCCTTTTAACTAAAACAAATAAACAATCATATTTTACTTTACCTCTCACTGCAACAGCAGATACCACTGGCGGTTCAACTTCTTCTCCGGTCACTGGCGGTTCCAGCTTCTTCTCCGGTCACTGGCGGTTCCAGCTTCTCTCTCTCTCGGCTGACTTGGGTTCTCTAAATAAAAAAACCCAAATGCTTAGTCATGGATTTTCAATCTTTACAGAAAAAATTTCCTCCAGATCGGAAATGGAAAAGGATCGAGTGATCACCGCTGCGACTTCTTTGGATTCGAAACTAACCTAGTCTCATCAACCTCTGCCACCACAGCGGCTGCCATCTTCCAAATGGAACTGGAACGGTCGAGGCTCTTCCTTCGCGACGAGGAGTAATCGGAGTAATAGTCCCGAGTCTGCGCCGATCCACCAGGGGTGGTGTCATCCTCATTAGCGATGGAACTTTTGGGCTGCTCCTCCACAGGGATCAGATTATCATACCTTCGAACAGGGGCGGCGCCAAGGGCATCTTCTACCACTGGAAGCATAGTAGGAAGCCACGAGAGGGTCCCGTTGCTGATGAGATAACCCCAGATCGGCAAATCATCTTAGTACATCTGGAAGTAGTAGTCCTTGGTGATTGCATTTCGGAACTGAGCTACCTTTTCCTTAGCGTTTTTTTTGCAAACAACATCCGAGTCTGTGTCACCTAGGAACTAAAGCTTGTAGGGAGCACTGACTAAACGATCCCTGTTCAAGACTTCACCAAGACCTTCTTTCTTCTTGGTCACATGAGCTGCAATTGAAATCTAATCAATAACGAATTTCCATATCGTCATTCAAAAATCCAAAAAAGCTAACACGTGAGTTACAAGAAACTCACCTGGTGAACAGAATGGAAGATCAAAATATCGAATTCGCAGTAAACATGGGATCCTACCGCCGCCGCCGTGATCGTTGATGCAGCTGCCACCTCCGGTGCTCGATCTGGGAGAAAGGTACAGTAACCATCGATTTGAGGATAGGACTTATTAGATAGGCATTTTAGGTACTTCACATTTAGTAAGGGCATTTTGGTATTTAATATAAAAAACAGTAGCTGACATCAGCATATAAAATATATTCTTTAACGGAGACTGACGGTAGGGGGTCTGAGTCTAATTTGGTGAAAGAGAGGGGGTGTTCCTATAATATTGGCGTTCTCCAGGGGGTGGCGCTGTAAATTACCCATTAATTAATCGGTCTAGGACTCTAGGTCCTATGGGCCAATTGCCCGAGATCGAACACGAACCCTATACCGAAATCGAAAATGATTGGGTTTCCGTCTTGGTAGTAGGGCAAATTAAATAATCGGTCCATTCCAATCTAAGGCCCAAATAAGGTGGTGCCTATGGCCATCCCAATAAAAAATGATTGGCCCCCAATTGACACACCTACTCAACCCCAATAGGCTAAGTGATTGACAGGTGTGTGGGCCAACCAAGTTGACGCATGAGATAATAAATAACTTATTAAAAATATAAATACAAAGAAATAGTGGCAATAGCTCCCATGGTTTAGGTACAAACTTAATGTCCAAGAAAATAGTTTATGTACAAAATTAAAAGCTCCCATGACCATGTTTTCATATATCCACTTATTCATTTAGTTAAAGATCGGCAATCAGTTCAAAGGGTAAAAGTTGTGGCTCTCAATTCTTCTGTATTTTGAAGTCCTTGAAACATTTTCCTAGTTTCAGGCTCTCAAGCACTCCTTGGCCCTTGCATTATCAAAGTTCATAAAAATAGTTATAAAAGTTTTACCATGTGCGATAATTAGAGATGTCCAAAAAGTATGATCAACCCGAACTAGTCCTAGCTTGTCCTGAGCCCAAACATGGCTTGGGCTGAGATTTCAGCCCATAGGGTGGGTTAGGGTTGAGATTTTCTAGCTCAAAGCAAGGTTGGGTTGGGCTGGGCCTGGGTTGAGGTCTCAACCCAACCCAACCATGTTTATGAAGTATATAATCATATAAATATGCTAATAATTATCAACCGAAACTTATAGAAAAAGGTCTTTCGTTTTCCACAATCTATACATATACTGAAATTTTGGTCTTTGGCCTTTGCAATGCATAACCAATAGTATTGGGTTGGACTAGATTGGGTTAAACTCAGCCCAATCAAGGTTCATCAGGGATGGGTTGGGTTGGATTAAACTCGACACGGTTGGGCTTGGGCTAAGAAATCCTAACCCGACCTAGGGTTGGGCTGGGCTGGGCTTGGGTTGAGTTAAGAGACCTTAAGGTTGGCTGGGTTTTTTACATTGACACCCCTAGTGACAGCCAAAGTCTATCCTGCTTAACATGTTTCTTTAATAAAGCTTTATTACTACCAAAGGAAATCTAAATTGTTTTCTATATATTGATATGCTTGTGCGTTTTGTGCAGTAGAGAAAGAAACTAATTAGCAACTTTTATTACCATGTCCATCCAACTTTTCGAGGGGTTCATTCAAGATTTACTCCAACAATTGCTCAACCAAAAAACAAAAAAAAAGCGTGCTTTGATTTCTACTCATCAGGATAGGAGCAAGCAAAAGAGAGATTTTAGTTATTTGTGGATCACTCGGATAAATGCAATAATTCATGAAAAATTGTATTCCATAGTTATAGTCTATAAAAATAAATTAAAAAAAAAAAAAAAAAAAAAAAAAAAAAAAAACCCTTTTTTAGAAGCTCCTTGTCAAAATCCTTTACTAAAATCCTTCTATCCTTCTATTTTCTCTTCCCCNGGGGGGGTGGTGGGGTGGGGTGTGGGGGAGAGGTGGGAACAAAATGAAGGGAGAGGCCAGCATTTTGAAGGATGGGAGGGAGAGGAGGAGGAGGAGGGCAAAGGTTTAGGAGTGGAGAAGGGGGAAAGGGTGGGGGTAGATGTGGGAGGGCAGGGAGGAGATGAAAAGTTTAAGGAGGAGTTCAGAGTTTGTAGGGGGGTTTGGGAGAGAGAAGAGCTCAGTATAGGAAGGGGAGGGGGAGGGTGTCCGACGGTCTCCACCATCGGAAGGAGGTCAGGCATGGGTGGGGGAGGTCAGGTCATATATCTCTTATCTCTCTTATCTCTACTGGATTCTAATGGCCGTTGCTAGCAACCCGTGAAATGTATTCGGTGTTTATAGTTACATGAGGGTAATTTGGGTATATTCCATGAAACAGATTGTTGGTTGATACTTGATACTGGAGGAAGATTTACCATTTGAGAGTAAAATTAGAAATAAAATACTGAAATGAAGTGAGTTAGAACTGTAGGAAAACTGGAAGGGGCCATCATTCTTTTTATATTAGGTATAGATATGGGTATAAATGAATGCATATGACTTGCAGCCCACAGCCTGCTTATTGTTAGGAATCCGATCATTTCTTATCATACCAATACTTTACGAATTGGCTATAATATAAATACCTTACAGTGAAAAGATTCTTTTAGTTATCCAGTTCCTTATATAATGTGCAATCTGTATCTATTTCTCCCTTCATTTCAGGTGGTTCTGATGAGCGGTATCAGTAAAGATGCCTTGGAGGAACTATCTTCTGATAAAATTTCTGATGACCGTATACCACATTTAAATAACATCTTGAGGTTTGCCATTCTCAGACAAGACCGTTCCTTTATGGCAATTGGAGGCCCTTGGGATGTTCTTGACGGTGAGGACCCATCGGTTGATGAGTCATCCTTGATTCAGACGGCTCTTAGGTATGCATAGAAATTTTTCTGCATATTTTCCTATGGATGAATGATTGCCAATTAAATAGAAGATATGCTTTCTATGCAGATGTGCAAAGGGATTAACCCAACTTGATTTACATAACTGTCATCGTTGGAATCGTTTCCTTGAGGTAGTCATTTGCTTTCTAATCTTTCTCCTTTTGCCTTTTGCCTTTTGCCTTTTGCCTTTTGCCTTTTGCCTTTTGGTGCTTCATTACTTGTATAAATCATATCAGAGTTCTTGGGGTAGTCACTTGCCTTCTAATCTTTTCTCCCATTTGGTGTTTTAGATTATACTATGCATAGCCTATTAACTTAACTTATGACTTGATATTGTCATTCTAATGCACATTGGAATAGGGGATGTGACTGGCTGGATGATCAAGGTCCTACAGTATTTCTTTGTTGGCCTTTTTTTTTATGCTTCGTCATATGAGTCATCCTTTCAAAGAACATGCTGTAAGTAATGCAATATGGGGTTCGAAAACCTTGGTTCGGATTGCCTATGTGCCCACCACCCAAGTGTTAAACAACTCAAACAATGAGGCTAATGACAGTTCTATAATTAACCAGAATTTTAAGGGGTGACTAAAGTAGATGAAGAGGGAAGGGATAAAAATGAATAAGTATTTATTGATCGCGGGCAGACTAAGCAATAACAAAAAATAAATGATAAAACAGAATTAAGGATGAAGAGAGGTATTTTTGGAAAGAATATGATGTGGTGCCATATAATATTACAACACCAAGGTTGTCTTTCGATCTCATGATTTTAATAGCGTTGGTGGAAAACCAGTCTTGGTTCAGGTAGAATAAATAGAGACTCCTTTCAACCTGGGGTTTCAAGCTTAGAATTCCACCACCTAAACCTCTTATTCTCTCAAGATTGACAAGCATTATCAAAGTCAAAGGTCAAGTGAATAAAAGGCGTACCCAGTGCATGAGGGCTCCCGAGTCCCGCTATTGCGTGGTCTGGGGAGGGTTGTAATGTAAGCAGCCTTACCCCCGCTTCGCAGCGAAGCTGTTTCCTGACTTGAACCCACGACCACTTGGTCACAATGGAGCAACCATACCATTCCGTCGTGGTCTGCCCTCTAGTCAACAATCAAGTGAATGAGCCACAATATGTTCTGCAAATAGATTCTAGCAGTCAGGGAGAGATCAGGTTTAAGCTTCAGTTCGGAGCTCCCAATTCTGCGGCAGTTTTGGGCTGGGAATTGATGAAATTCTGTGTCAAGAACCCCGTTTGGGATTGCTATCGGCCTACCCAAAGAAATATAGTCCAATTGTAAGGAGCTAATGGGAATCTGGTAGTTAACTAGGAATTTCAAGAGGCCACTTGGTAGAATAAAAGAACAAACGATGCAAGAGGGATTTGAAATTATTTAACGGGGACAAATTTCGAAGGTATGATAAAATAAGGACAAAGGAGGATAAAAGAAGGGGGAAGGGTAACTAAGGACGACCAAGGGTTATGTTGTTGTTTAAAATAACATGACCAGTGTCTTCTTCTACCTTCACATAAAACTAGAAACATCGGTGATGGGGAACCTTGCGAATGTGAAATCTCTCTTCCACTTGGTCAGGGATTGACTCAAAACTTTTGGGGAAGGTTGCTAACACTATAGACAACCAGCTGCTCAGCCATGTAGGCAACACTAACTCCACATTTTCAGGCGTGGAGCTCGCTATGCTCAGTCAAGGAGCGAGGAAAAGTAAAATGGAATGGATGGTTGAAGTGACTGATGAGTGAGAGCGCTACGATGAGCAAGTGCTTTATCTAATCTCCATCGTATTACAAGCATATTTAAATGAAAGAAATTACATCCAATAAGGAAGCTAAACAAATTAGGAAACTAATCTTGAGCAAATCCCTGTGTATCTAACTCTTATCTAAAACTCCCATATAAAAACAAGTAATTAAAAATTACAAAATAATCATGTGGCCTGGTTTGTGTCAAAATTTGGCTCAGTGATGAACCAGATCATTTCATTCATCTACGACCTGCACAACTCTCAATGGCTTGAAATAAACTCGATCTTGAGTTTTGTGGGGTTGTGGAATGAGCACATGATGCACTTCCTGCTTCAGTCCATAATAAAACTCTGACAGCTCACAGTCGTTAGGAATGTAGTCCTCAAGTCATAGAATCACAAATTTTGTCTTCTCAGCTTCACAAACACTATAAGTCGTGAACAGTATGTTCAGAGAGTCCTCTACAATTTCTTTCTTTTCTACTTTAGTGGCCTGAGGGATTGCGCTGTCTTCTTCTTTCAACTCATCATGAGGCTACACTGTGGGTCACTTTGACCAGCTTTGATGAGTTATCACGTTGCAATCCTTTCAAAATAAAATTGCTTTGTAGATTAGAGGGCTTTAACATATATACATTTGCTTCATAATCGAGAACAGCCTGTTGAGCTTCCAACCATTGTCGGCCAACTCTGATGATGCATTTCGATGACTCAAACACCTCACAATAAACACCATCAAAGTTAGTAGAAACTGAAAATCCAATGTACAGATCTTGAGATTCAAGATTCAATATTAATTTTGTTGTTCTTTGATAACATCCCCACCACAGGCTGTGAGACAAAATTTTGACGAATAAATTAACTTTTTTTCCTGCTTGGTAAACGAACTCTGGTGTTGAGAATATAGGATTCCATGGCCAGGTTGGGCTCTGATAGCGAATGATGCCCATTTGGGACTAATCTGGTAATTAACCCGAAATTTCAAGGGCCACTTGGTAGAGTAAAAGAGCAAAGAATACAAGAGTGATTTTGCTATTATTTAACTGGACAAACTTGGAAGGGATAGTAAAATGTGGATAAAGGAGGATGAAAGAAGGGAAGGGTAACATGGGAAGAGCAAGGGTTATGGTGTTTTTTAAAATAACATCACCAGCTTTTTCTTCTACCTTCGCGCAACTAAAAACCAGTGGCGATGGGGAGCCATTGGTTATGTGAATTCTCTCCCACTTAGTCACAGATGACTCAAAACTTCAGGGGAAGGTTGCTAACACTATAGCTTTATTGATTCCAACTAAAGAATACCTCAAAGAGGTCAAAACATGAAATATAAGTTCTCCAACTCAGGTCCATAGTAAGAGGAGTAGTTCTGAAACCTGATTTGGTTCTCACGATTGGGAAGAAGTTAGGTCCTAAGATCCAAGGGTTAAGTCGCTCAAAGGAGGGCTTCCTTTGTCCCAAAAACCAGGTTGAAAGGAAGAGTGAAGAGAGATTTAGAGAATGATTTGACTTTTCAGTACTGACAGAGGTCTTTCTTATTTATAAGAAGATTACAATAAATCAAATAAGGGAAGTAGGGTAACGCTGACTAAGCGTCCCTATCTGCAAGACTTACTACGGTAAATAGTAAACAATAAAACTTAACTAAGGTAAGAATAAGATTAATTACATTCATCTCAACACTCCCCCCCAAGTTGGTGCAAATATATCATACATGCCCAGCTTGGAGATGAGAGGATGGAATGTCTTACAGTGAACAACCTTGGTAAACACATCAGCTAATTGATTTGCCATACTGACAAAGGAAATGCAGACAGTTCCTTGGTCAAGCTTTTCTTTGATGAAGTGTCTATGAATCTCAATATACTTGGTCCAATCATGTTGAACGGGGTTGTCAGCGATGCTGTGGCTGCCTTGTTATCAGAATACAGATGCATAGGACCTTCAACATTAACTCGGAGATCACTTAGGCTCTTAAGCTAAACCAGCTCACAAATCCCATGGACCATTGCGCAATGCTCAGCTTTAGCACTAGACCGAGATACCACAGATTGTTTCTTGCTATGCCAAGCAACAAGGTTCCCTTCAACGAAAGTACAATACCTAGAGGTAGATTGTCGATCATCAATAGATCCAACCCAGTTAGCATCAGTAAAGGCCTCAATCTTTAAGTGCCCCTGATTAGAATACAAAATACCCTTTCCAAGAGTGGATTTCAAGTACCGTAGTATCCGGCACACAGTATCATGGTGAGGTGTGAAAACGACAATAGCCATAGCATAAGCAATATCAAGCTTGGTGTGAGGCCAACAAGTCTCTGGTACTGTTCTTTATCAACAGAGTCACCCATTGCACTTGTCAACTGATGATTGACCTCCATAGCGGCATCCGCAGGTTTGCACCCAAGCATATGGTTCGAAAACTTGATCGATACGGTCGAAATTTCGCATGTTTTGACCGT
Source organism: Macadamia integrifolia (assembly GCF_013358625.1). Lineage (NCBI taxonomy): Eukaryota > Viridiplantae > Streptophyta > Magnoliopsida > Proteales > Proteaceae > Macadamia > Macadamia integrifolia. Next base: position 31,899,037 of record NC_056559.1, on the reverse strand, counting down.
ATCGCAAGAGGTCGATACTATATGGCCTGTGACTTTAAAAAGTCACACGTTTGACCCGTATCGACCAATTTCGATAAAAAATCCCATGTTTCGATTGAAACATGGGAAATTTTGATCGAACCACATGGTTTGACCCTTTGGGTTGAACAAGCTCTTATATAGGTTAGTTTGAAAAGAAGACAAAGGCTCCTATTTTCAAAATTGGACCCTCTCCCTTTACTTTTTTCTGTTTGGAGTGGGAAACTTGGGAAAACACTCAAGATTTTCCCTTTGTGCCTAACAAAGTTGAATCTAAGGCTAGATCTTGCTTGATCTACATAAGGATGGTAGCTTGGACCAAAAAGGTAAGTCCCAACTTGTTAAAATAGCGATTAAAGTGTTATCCCAGACATGTTCTGCCATTGGGTGTGAGCGCAATTGGAGTACTTTCAACCTCATACAGTCAAAGAGACGGAACAGATTGGGTGTTGCACGGCTGTTAGACTAGGTGTATGTGCACTATAATATGAGATTGAAAGAAGAGCACATACGCCTTAGCATGGAGAATGGTACTACCCCAATCAAGGTAGCCGATATCTTCCAAATGGATGACGATGATGAAGATCCCCTTGATGAGTGGGTTAGAGATCGAGGTGAGCCACTTTTAGATGAGCCTGGTGGTCGGCCTAGCAGTCATATGTTGATGTCAAAGATATATATCAGAAGAGGACAGAATTCACTCAGCGTCACCCTGTCCATTTGAGTCCCACCTTGGTGCTGGAATTGAAGAAGAAGAGCATCGGTCACCTTCATCTTCTTCCACTCGAACCCCAAGATGATGATGATGATGGGGATGGTGATGGTGATGGTGATGGTGATGGTGGGTATGATGATGGTGATAAATTAGCTTCCCTGCGAGAGGAGGATGATAGGATGCGAATTGACTCGGTTCCACAACCATTGCCAATCAGATTCACAGGGGAGACTGAGTTCACACATGCCACACAAGATGAACATCACGGTTCCTGACAATAGAGGCTATAGTAGAGGACCACGCAGAAGGTTTGGGCCTCAAGATGAGGCAATTGGGATGGGCCAAACCATGGATATATCTAGCTTGTCTGGCACAATGGAAGCCATGAGTTTGGGATAGACTAGAGGATTTGGGCATTGGTGTGCACCTGAATTCATTGACTCGAGCCCTAGTCCAATACATAATAGCAATAGTGGCTTTGAGAGCGTTGGATCAGCTGCATCGCATTATGGGTATCCACTCTATGGTGTATATGCCGGTGGACCATCCTTCGAGAGCACAGGTTCATTTGGATGTGGTAGTGGTTATAGACAGTATGGTGGATCTTCTTCCTCATTTGAACAAGAGGGTACTTGATGTAGATGCACATTATGGAAGGAAATATGAGAGGAAGACGGGTCCAGCCTTAGTCCACCTGAGTGGCTAGGGTCCAGCCAAGAAGCCAGCTGAACCCCTACTTGGTCCACCTGAGTGGCTAAGTACAAATAAAGGCCAATTGGACCCATCGGCTACGGGAATAATTAGTAGTCGTTTTAAATTAATTAATGGGCCACTGGGGCCATCGAGTTGAGTAAGTGGTATGTCGAGTCCAAATTGTCTTAGGACTATTTGTTTTCCACATAGGTTTGTTATTCCTAGTCCAATTTTGAATTCCTAGTTGTAGTAGGAGTGTCTAGTCCTATTGGGAAACTAGCTCCTAGTAATAGTTTGATTGATATTCTGCCCTCTATAAATAGAGGAGCCTATGTATTCATAATTTCAGATTTGAATAAAGAATAATTACAGTCAATTTCTTAGAACAGCCGGGATAGCTGTGGGTGAGAAGCCCAAGCCGGGACAGCCGCTCTTCCCCCACTTTTTCCTTTGTTTCTTCTTGTTTAAAGCTTTCTATTTTATCCTAAAGTTACTTCTGTTGAAGTATACGACTGTTGTGAGTATTCAGAAGTTCAGATCTGTCCAAGTTACAAACCAGAATTGATTCTCCCTCCTGAAGCCTGTGATTATTTCTCCTAGGTCAGAAAATCAAGAAAGCTTATAGCTTCACAACCAGCAATCAGAATCCTCTCAACTTTGGGGGTTTTTGTACCCTCCCTAGGGACTATCTACGCCCAAGAGTGTAGCTCAATCGGACTCCTATAGACCTGGCCGCACCACTCTCTCTCTAGTTATATAGCAGGTCTTTCTCTCTCCTATCGGGTTGGGTTTTGGGCTGGTTTTGCTCCTGCATTGGTATTGTATCCTTGGTGGTTTATTTGATGGTCTTATTTCTTTGTTTCCTACTCTTATTTGTATTATTTGGGGTTATAAACTGCTATGGTAGTTTCTTGTAATCTACTCCTGTATTAGTACTTCAAGTGGTGGGTCATTTTTTGTTGACAGTATCTTTAGGTATCCATCCCAACCTTCTGTGCCATACCCACATCCTATAACTGTGAGTAACCCATTCCCTAGGTTGGGATACCTAGCTGATGTTGACGATGCATCTTATAGATGGGCAATGACAGACTACCAAAACAATTGGGCCAAAAACATGTCATGGGATGCATGTGGTGTATTCAGAGAAGCGGTTACGACATCTGCAGTGTTACGCAGTTCATGGGATGGAACCGCCTAGACACTCTACTTGGAATTGACTTTTGAGTGTTGAGTGTTGAGTGTTGATTGTTGTCACTTGAGTGTTGAGTGTTGAGTGTTGAGAGATAACTCTTGGTGATGTAATATTTTTATTTATTTTGGATAATTTGTATTATGTATTGATGTAAATTGTAGACTATATATAGCGTAGACTATGTAATTATGTGGTATAGTTTCAGAATTTCATTCAACAACTCAGCATACATTACCAAACCTTTGGTTCACCACACAAGTATGACTTAATGTGTTTTTTTATGAAACTAATTATGTGAATGTGTTAGAAATGTCTAAAATAGTATGTACACAAAATATTAAGCAAAAAAAAAAAAAGTTTGGGGGTCAAAACCTAAGTTTCCACCAAATCGGAAAAAATTCCCTGGTTTTCTCGAAATTTCGGCCTCCCCAAGGGTCGAAACCTGATAGCTTGAACCTTGCCCAAGCATACTTGTCTCACTAAGGAGATCAAAAACATGCTTCCTTTAGGAAATGAAGATACCTCTGTTAGATCTAGCCACTTCAATCCCAAGGAAATACCGAAGAGGTCCTAGGTCCTTAGTCTCAAACTCTGCTGCTATTAAGGCCTTAAGGTTGGAGATCTCCTCATCATTTTTACCAGTAATCACAATATCATCAACGTAGACAATCAGAGCAGTGACCTAGTTACCTTTCGCCTTTGTGAACAAGGTGTGATCAGCTTGACTCTGTCTATATCCAAAGCTTATCATGGCTTTCATGAACCAGCCAAACCATGCCCTAGGAGACTTCTTGAGGCTGTACAAAGGCTTCTTCAACTTGCAGACATGTCCGGCACTGGAAGGAATTGCAAAGCGAGGAGGGACATCCATATAAATTTCCTCTTCAAGAACGCATTCTTGACATGGGTTGTCTTGTTGGTGGACGTAATCCATGTAGAACGCTTTGGCTTGACCCATCTATATGGTACATCAGGTAGGCAACTGGTACCTTATTGTAGTCTGTCGTTATAAGCTTGTGGCTGATTTGTAGTGGTACGTCAAGTTAACAACCGGCACTTATTATAATTAGCCATGACACGTCAATCTTTTTGCATGGATCCTCGCGCTTGTCCTTGCTTGGAGTTTCCATGTAGCCGTCCGATTAAGTTGGGATAAGGTTTTGGATGATGATGTCTTATTTTCACTTTTAGGGGGAATGGGGTGATCTGTAATTTTGGCCCTCATTTAGGATTTGCCAATTCAAGTGAATATGAATCTCAACTTTGCCTGGGAAACATGTTTTGTTCATCTACTAATCAAGATAAAATCATTCCTCTTTTATTTGAAGTCATTTTTCTTTGGTCTTGTTCCTTTTGGCAAAGTTACTATATAGCTGAGAGGGGAAAAAGAGAACCGGAACTCTGTGCTTATAGCTACCTTGAATGAGTAATTGGGGAACTTTGAGCTTTCATATCCTAATATTGACTGGTTTACATGGGGATTACCTTGTCACCCTTTCAATTGTTCAGCTTTTCCTTTTCTCTTTTCACCCCTCACACATTATATCTGGACTTTGCAGATACACTATGATAGAGTTGGCAAGGATGGGCTGTTTAACCATAAAGAGGTTACTGTATTGTTTGTTCCTGATCTATCTGACTGCCTACCTTCCTTGGAAGAGTGGAGAGACCAATGGATGGCACACAAGAAGTCCGTAGCTGAGAGAGAGCGTCAGCTTGCTATGAAAAAGGAGAAGGTCAAGAAGGCCATTGCTGAGAAAGAGCGTCAGCTTGCTTTGCAAACAGAGGTGGTTTTTTTTAATGCTACCTTTATTTCAATTTTATTTTTGGCAGTTTTTGTCCTTCCAAGGATGAAATTTTTATAAATAATTGTGTTATTATTTCTGAACAGAAATATGGTGAGAAGAAAGAAGCAGTTAAAGGTAACTCAAGTCTATCAACATTGTTGTGTTGGTGAGAAGGTCCATGATATGTTTGTCATCAGAACATGGTCTTAAACTTGGCATGTCATCTCACAACTGGCCATAGATTCAACCTTCTATTTTATTTTAGGGAAGTGGTTCTCTGTCCAGGAGTGTGGCCTACCCAGGCGCTCCCTGTGTCTTATCTCTCTCCCCCAAACAAGGGCAGGGATATCTTTTCATTGGGGAAGGAGAAAGACACATGGAGGGGGTGCTGGGGGCTGGTGGTCTTTTCGTGCCCCCTATCTCTGGGTGTTTCCTGCCCCAGCAGGTCAGGGTTCTTTTGCCCATAGTTTAATTTTTTTTTAGCTTTTGATAGAAAGATTAATTTTTTATAGTGTGTATGTGTGTGTGTGTGAGAGAGAGAGAGCTTACAGTTCAGCTTTTAGAAACCTGTATTTTACTAATTTTCATTACGTTACTTCTTTAGGGGATCGAAGTCACAGTAAACCAGATAAGAGCACTGATTCCAACAAAAATGCAAATGCTGAAGGTAGTTTAGAAAAGGAGGGTAAAGATAAAGCATTACATATTGCACCCTCCGAAAAAGCAGTTGATGTAAACAAAATCGAAGAGGATGCTGGTGATGAAATTGAAGAAAATGCCACTGGGAGAGAAATTGCAGGTGGCAAAAAACTTGAAGGAAAAGATGGAGAAGCCAGTGGGGAATGCAAGCATGTTGAGGAGGAACAAGACAAAGGTTCTGTTGCCGAAGCAACCGAGGTTCAGAAACCTGGGAAGAAGAAAGTTATGAGAAAGGTTGTCAAACCAAAGGCTGCTGATAAGAAAGCTGGCATGGAGGATACAGTCAGCAAACATAATGAGAAGTTGGACGAGACAGATTTTGGAGACAAGCAAGTTAAACCAGAAAACAGTGTTCAACAGGATGAGACTTCTACTGATCCCTCTGGCGTTAAAACTTTTACTAGAAAGAAAATTATAAAAAAAGTTACTGTTGGGAAGACCTCTCAGAGCGGAAACAAAGGTGGAACTTCTGGTGACCCCGAAGCTGAGGTAAAAGCTGAGAAAGAAGTGGACTGTCAAGAAGATAATGCAAAGGGTAAGGTAGATCCTAATGATCCTTCCGCTGTGCAGGAAACTGGTGTGAAAACAGTTGTAAAAAGGAAAATCATTAAGAGGGTGCCTAAACGGAAGGCTACCAGCACTGGAGACAAGGGTGGTGATGGGGAAAGCAAGAAAGATGGAGATAAGGATGAAAATAAAATGATCAATAGAGGAAATGAAACAGAGAATGTGACTGAATTAGTTTCAAATAAAGACAAGCAGATGGCTGAAGTAAACAAATCAGAGAAGAAAAAGAGTCCCAAAATAGTGACAAGTAAGAAGTCTCTAGAAGTGCGAGGTGATGGTGTTGCAAATTCTGGTGAGAGAGAAATCAGGCCAGAAAAAGAGGGTAAAAAGGAGGACAGTGAAGTAGATAATAAGAAGCCTGGAGCTAAAGTGGCGGCTGGGGTCTCAAAGGAAAAGGTACCTAGTAAGGATAGTCATGATGGCGAGAAGGAAAGGGCAAAAAATGACAAGGAGAAAAGAAACAAAGATGAATCCAGGAGCAAGACAAGTAAAGATTTGAAAGAAAAGGAAAATCCTGAGGAACCTCCCCAGCATCCTGGCATGTTTCTAAAAACAAAATGGAATGAAGAGCCTAAGGTAAGTTCAGTGTAGCTTTACTTCTTTTGATGCTGCACTAAATATGCTAAGTAATTTAAATTGGTATCATGGATAGTTCTATTGATTGCAAAACTTGCCACACTATTTGGGGTTCAGCGAGGTGTTATTTCATTTCCCACTTACGCATGCTTGCTTCACTTGTCAGCATAGTTATAAGTATAGGAATTGGTGCCCATATCAGTCTTGTCCGATATTGTATGATACCGATTCAGATCAGGTGGAATCAGGTCTTATCAGCCCAATTTGGCTGGTCTGATCCACTTTTTGGCCGATCCATATCAGTATTGCCCTATACCAATACGTATCTGTTGATAAGCCGATATGTTATCGATACTTAGAACTGCGCTTGTCAGATAAAAGCTTAAATGAACTATCATGATCTCAGCATTGCCATGGAACACCATAATTGTAATTAGAATCAGACAAATATTGTTAAAGCTCTTACCATTATCAAAATATTTGTATATTGTAATGGAGGGGATTATTGGAGCGTGGTTGTCTAATTGTATGAAATCATCCTACAGCTTCGATCATTGTCGCTTTCATTGGACTCACTCTTGGATTACAGTGACAAAGATATTGAAGAATCAACTTTTGAGGTTTGTTTTTCTTCCTCTATGCTTTTCTTTAGGGACTTAATAAGAATTTTTTTCTTGTTCTACATTTAACTGAACCCACATTACGAAAGTATTTTGTTCTGAAATGAAGTTTCGCATCTTTACAGCTTTCATTATTTGCGGAGTCACTTTATGAAATGCTTCAGTACCAAATGGGTTGTCGTCTTTTGGATTTTCTTCAGGTTGGTTATGAAAGATTAGTCTGCATGGCTTTTGCATGTATATGTTCCTTTCAAGGATTAGTGCTCATTCTGTGAATATGCTTGCTGTATGCATAGAAACTGCGACAAAGATTTGTGAAGAAAATAAATCAACGAAAAAGATCACGTGATGACAACCCTGAGAAAGAAAATGCCAAGGAGAAGTCTTTGAGGAAGCAGTCTAAGACAACTGGTGAACCTTCTGTGGAGAATGAATCTGCAAAAGCTGAAGAGCCAGATGCTCCTAATCCAGATGGTGAAGAAACAATGGCCATGGAAAGGGATGCTACTGCAGATGTGGCTGAGGACTCCAAGGTGGAGAATGAAACAGATGATGAAGTAGAAGAAGATCCAGAAGAAGATGTGGATGAAGATGAGGAAATGAAGGATGCTAGCCACCAGGATAACTCACCTACAGAGGTAAGGATTCTTTTTACATTATTGAATTGAATGAGAGGATTCCATTAGCGTGTTAAAGAAATCACTTTTCATACGATACTTGGTCATTATTATAGTTATTAAGCATAATTTTGACTTAAGCCGATGAGAGAGAAGTCTAAAATAGTTTGTACCGTTTATTTTTCCTTTTTTTTTCTTATACCCTTTGAGGATGTCAATCTCATGTTGGCTCACCCCCTTCCTTGTTCAATGAGGTTCACATTTTGCATTATCTATATTTTGATCTTTGATAATGAAGATTGACCCAAATCTAGTGTGTTGATTATAATCTTATAATGTAATGAGAGAAATTTAATCTTCATCTCTTTGCAAGAAATTTTGTCCTGCTAAATGGTTAATTTATATTTCTTGTTAGCTTTATACTTGTCCAATACATGATCAGTTGAGATAAAATCATTTGAGCTGGCATGGACATGTGTAATGGAGACCTTCGAATGCACCGGTGAGGATAAGTGATATGATTCAGATTGGAGGAGCTAAAAATGAACTCTAAAAGTTGTGAGGAATGACCTGCATAGCTTAGGACTGGTAAAAAACATGGCTTTGAATAGAGTTGATTGATGAACTATGATCCATGTAGTCAACCCCATTTAGTTCGGATAAGGCTGATTTGAGTTGAGGTTTTACATACTCCCTACTAATGATTTGTCATATGAAAAATTGGGAGCCGCATGGGTTACCTTCACCACATTGTCAATGTTGTGACAGTGATTGGAGGTCGGAAATCATTTCTATGATTTCTTATGGTGGTTAACCAGTTTTAACAGCTTTGCTTTTTTCTTTTTTTATTTACCGTGGTGTCCCTTGAATTAGTCTGTTCTGCAGGCTGGTGATGCAGAGAGGATAGTTGATGCAGAGGCTGAACCCAAGGAATCAAGTGATGTCAAGGATGAAGTGGTGTGTGTAGAGGAACAGAAGACGGGGGAGAAAACTGTTGAGACAGAGGTTAGGTCTGATAAGGAAAAAACAGAAAAAGATAAAGATGCAGGGATGGAGACAGATAAGAATGCAAATCCAGTTGTCCATAAAGAATTGTTGCAGGTGGGTTTTGATATTCGCTTCAGCTCATACTTGTTGCTTTAAAGCTTCTGATATCATATTTGAATCCGTAACAGGCTTTCAGATTTTTTGATCGAAATCGGGTGGGCTATCTCAAGGTTATTCATCATCCCCCTTCGCCCGCCCCTCCTTCAGTGGTCATATCAAAGAAAGAATATGTAGGTGTAAAATTTTATTTATTTGCCTTTTGCAGGTTGAGGATCTGAGGTTGGTTTTTCATAACTTGGGAAAGTTCCTTTCCCACAGGGATGTAAAGGTGTATTTCTTGCTCTTGTCAGAACTTCATGCTTTATTTCTGCCTCTTCTCCCCTCATGTTGGATAGCTGTCATGATTTTGTGGGTGTCTTCATTGAGCAGGAACTTGTGCAGAGTGCACTTTTAGAGAGCAACACAGCGAGGGATAATCGCATACTTTACAATAAGTTGGTGAGGCTATCTGACGTTGATATTTGATTTGATGGTGTTGGTACTCCACAACAATTTTCTGAGATTAGCTGGATCATTGGAGTAATTTTCAGGCAAGTCTGTGGCTAAGAGGATAAAGATTCTTATATATTTTCACTGTCAGCCCCCTACCTGCTCAAGGCCTGACTGGAGAAGAAGAGATTCTTCATTTATACTGGATATATAAATTTTGTTTTCTCCCCTTAAATTATTATTTAATGCTCTCATATCTTTGTACTCTTTGATTTGCACAAAAATCAGTTTTATTTGTCTTGGTCAGTAATTGAAGTTTCAGCCATTGTATTGTATGTTGCTTGCAATTTATCGAGCTTCATGCCTTAATCCATCTGTTTTACATTTTCTCTCTTTTCCCCCTATCCGTTGAATGTATCGCTTTCTCCATGACACTGGTTGCTTTTTCCTCTTCAGCACGCATATGATGGCTGGCAGCGACTGGTATGCATCCCAAGTGCCTCAGCCGTAGGATTTGTGCTTTGGGTAAGAGGTGGGGGTGGTGTGCTGTAGAGGATCAGGTTCCGTAATTGCATGTCTCGCGCTCTCTTTATTTGGGTAGCATGATTATTCTCCACGCCACCCCCTCCATTAATGTTAAAAGAGTTGGTTTTTTATACAAGTTATCACCTATTACTTGGAGGCTTTTGGCGGCTCAAATCAAATGGTTTATCCGAGAGCCACTAATGACTTGTTGATTATAACACGAGGAGTAATAGAAAAGGTTTGCTCTTTGCTCCACTTGATGGCAGCTGCCTAGGTATCTCTTTAAGGTTGACTGAGTAGGTCACGTTGACGATCAAATAGAAAGGTTATCACGACCACTAGCTAGCTTAAGTGGTGGCAGCTTCAGCTCGAAGAGCCACACCCAAGGGGGAGGTCGCGGGATCAAACTTTGTCGTGTGCCATTGGCCTTATTGGTGCCCAGAAGGCTGTGGTGCCCCAGTAGGATAGTAGATTTGGAAGAAAAAAAAAAAAAAGTTATCGTAGATTCAGTGGAAGTTGGGAATCCCTCCCGTGCTTTACTGATATGGTCCAGAAATACTGGAAGCTGTGTTAGCAGGTGGAAGATCCTTCGCCATAGGGCAGTCTACTTCCATTGCGGATCTCTTGCGATTAAAGCTGGAGTTTATATCCTCTACAGGGAATAGTGAGTTGTGGTGAGCATGAGACGGCTGAGAGCACTTAGGAACGTGCCTGAAGGGGTTCTCAATCATTCAATGCTTAGTGCACTAGTGCTGCAACTGCAAACAATTTTCACACTTAAAAGCTGTGGATGGCCAGGAATTTAGGTTGTTGGCCTATCATTAGGGTCATGAATGTATCTCTGGCGTTGTAATAACCCTGTCTTCTTTGTTTTTCTTTTTTCTAGGAGAGGGGGTGTTCTTATTCATGTCATGGTATTTGGTCAGAAGTCGCAGAACTTCCAGCACTCTTTTTACATTTTTATTTAATGAGAGAAATCCAAGTATAATTAAATAGAAGTTATAAATTTACATGCATCCTTGTGCTTAGGAATGAGAAGCACAACTGGGAATCCACATAAAGTAACAAGCAATACCAATGCTGCTGGTAGAGTTTTTCACCAACGAGGACAACTGGGAATCAACAATGATATTAGAAGATCCACGAAAGAAGAAGCTGAAATGAGTTCGGTTCTGAACTTCTGATACGAAAAAAAAATGGGGGAAATCAGATGTGGAAGTTTCTTGATACTCAAAACTTCTCTGATTTTCCCCAAAACAGCAAACTTCTATGTCATCTCTCCGGCAATTTAGAAACCTCCCAAATTACCCCTCTATTTTCAAAAACCAACCAATTTCTATTTTCCCCATTGAACAGGTTCACATTATTCGAATAAAATCAATCAAAGGTTCTCTCTCTCTCTCTCATTTGGATGATAGTATGTGTGTCTAGATAAAAAATAGATACCTTTTTTTTTTTTTTTTTTTTTTTTGGCTTAAGGATGATTATGCTCACTCTGCCAGTTACTCCCCTTACCATCGAGCATTATCAGAAATACATAAATGGCACTAAGGTTGAGCGCTCTCTCTATCTCTCTCTGGCCGCATTTCTCTGATTTGGTGAGAGGAGAAAACTCTCTCATATTAGAATCTAGAAGGGGTGTGTGCGCGCTTGGAAATTGCTGTTATTGCTTTCAATGGCTTTGAAATGATTCAGTATAAAAGATGAAGGAGCAACGATTGGTTGTGTGAACCAAATCAAATGTTTCGCAATGGAATCCCCCGCACCAAAACAAAATATGATACAGGTCACGAACGCTGAAGCTCGAGCAGAGCTCTCAATGCTTGTTTCTTCACCACCTTCCCGTAGACGCATCTCCCCAATTTCAGTGCTCTTTCCATCTCAAACACCCCACCACCACGTTTCCTCACCCCCTCTATTGCCACCCTCAACACCCTCTCATCGCCACCTACAGCCTCTGTTACACACTCTGCCACCGCTTCTGCTGCCGGAATCCGCCTACCCCACCTCCTCATCGAGTTCTCCGATCCATAAGCACCCGAAAACGCAGCCCAATAGGATGCTCTTAAGTACCCCTTCTCCTTTCCCTTGATCATCCATCTCCTCATAATTTCCTCCAATCTGACCACGACATTGCCCATGTCCGATCCTGATCCTCTCTCAAGCGCCAACTCGATCTCTTTGATCTCTCCTCTGCTATTAATCTCCTCCTCAAATCTGCATCGCTTGCATTTACAGTAAAAGCCCCATGTCTTGGACATCTCGTTGCGCTTGTTAAGCGGTAAGAGCACATCGAAATAGGCAAATGTGATCTCATCCCCTGCCTTGATGTCTTTGGAAGCATGGGCTACCAAATGATCCCCAATGTGCAAGCGTCTTGCATTCGGATCGCAAGAATGATTAATAAAGGAGGCCAAGATCCATAACCCGACGCCATAGTAATCGCAGTTCTTACCAAGAACTTTAGCTGAAGTTGCATCTTCGGTTAGACAATTCACATCTAATGCGTTTATGAGCCTACCCATGTCGTCGACCTTCTCCTCGGGAAAGAAGAGTTCCCCTGTTTCAGGCCTGAAGAGACTTATATCGGGAACGCTGAGACTCTCCTCATCTTCTCCTCCCAATAATGTAGAAATCAAACCACGCGTTCTCTTGCATCTCGCGGCAGCGGCAAAAACTTTCTCTATGAACTCCTTCCACATGACCAGTCGAGCGCTCTCGGCTGAATCTGAATCTTCATCAGGTTCTGGCAATATTCCCCTGACGGTAGCGACAGCTTTAGTGAATAACAACAAAGTCCCAGCTTCGATATCCTTCGTGGCGAATAGCCCTCGACCACTTTTCTCTGATCTCTTGATCTGGACTGCGCCTATGAATTCTGCAAGTTCGGGAGATTTTCCTCGAAACCCACTTAAGACCCAATCTGATAGGTCTATAGTCCCAGTCCTGGACTGGAATTCAAGTCTCTTGCATCTTTCCAAATACCCATTAAGGATCTCAGAGTGTTCATTGCCCTGAAGATGGAGAAGAGCCGTTTTGAAGCAATCTGAAGCTCCAGTATAGCGATTTAAATTGAGCAAGATCTTACCTTTACAGAGATGGGTCTTGAAATGGGTACTCTCTATATCAATTGCTCGATCGCAATCCTCCAAAGCTTCAGAGAAATACCCCAACCGGGACCGTGCCTCCGCTAGATTGGAGAGGGCTAAGCGAAGTGTCTTCCGTAGCTTTGACACCCCATCTGAATCAAACTTGTCATGGTTCTCTGAGAGTTGTTGTTGGCAGAGAGAAACAAGCTGAGAGTATAGTTTGATGGATTCCATCCATTCTTCCCTTAGGAGGAGCTCCGTTGCTTTGGATCTCAGCTGCTGAATAATTTCTTCTTCCATCTCTGGTCTCTCTTCTTTCATCCTCTCGACAGAAGACACAGTAAGTCTACTACCCTCAGCTTCTCCGTGGCCGGTGAGTTGTCGGTTATCTTTATTTTCGTTTTGAAAGTTACAGAGCGTAACGGTCAGATTTTCTATCCGTTTCCCATTTAATTATAGTTTTATAACAGCAGCTGGCCAACGGCTATCACGGCTTATTTCTTTAACCCCAAGCCCCAACTACCCCCCCGGGCCCACGCCATGCCCCCGGATCCTTTACAACGGCTATCACGGTTTGTTTCTTTAATCCGGGCACGCCTGTGCCATCCGATGTGCATTGGTATGCTAGAGAGGATCCGGACTCTCACCCCACTGGCCTAAGAAAAATGTTCTGATGCTGCCAACCGTCAGATGTGCAGCGCTGGAGAGGATCTGGACTCTGACCCCACCGGCCAAAATATATATATATATATATATCTCGGTTTTTTATTGTTTTCACACATTGGGGCGGGTTTCTCTGGCTGCAGATGTATAAGGAATCACCCGCGGGCCAAGACAACGACATCGTTACTATGGAACTCTAAACCATAGATTTTTTTTTTTTTAATAGAGAAATTTATTATCTAAGAAACATAGTTCCAGAGAAGTCAGCATACAAATTAAAGAAAAGAAACAGAGGGAGATGGTCTTCCCAACGACAAAAGTGTTGAGCTCTAGTTCCAGCAGTGGCTAAAGCACCATTGGTTTCTCTAAGGCAATGATTAAAATAAACAATGTTGAAATTAGCCTTGAGCAAAAGACAATCTTTGAAGATAGATTGAATTCTCCAAGGAGCTTCGCTGGTTCTTTGGTTAAGGATATTCACAACCAAGAGATTGTCACTTTCAATAACGATATTTTGGAATCCCTGATGAGAAGCAGTCTTCAAAGCCATCCTGACAACAAAAGCCTCAGTAACTAGAGCATAATTCCAGCCTAGTCCAATTGAAAATCCGAAGTGAAATTGAGAAGAAGAGGATCTGCAAACACCACCGATACCAACTTTCCCTGGATTGCCTTGACTCACACCAACATTAACTTTCATGAAGTGCGACTGAGGGGGAAGCCATCGAACCAACCTTGGCTATCTGTTGTAGGACGAGGACACTGCCTAAGGTAAGTAATCTTTGACAGAGACAATTGCATTTCGAACAATGGAAGAGACTCGAAACTCCTACTCTCTGAAAATAAAGTGGAGATATCCGGTCCAAATATGCCATATTATATTGCAGAAGAAAGCCATCTTCAAGGACTGTTCCTGTTGGATCTTTTAAAGCTGGCCACAAGACTTCGGACTTCTTCATGAAAAGGTCTATGAAGAGGGGATTGATTAAGCCCTGCATAAAGCCAAATTTGTCTAGCAAAAGCACAATCGTGAAAGAGATGGTTGTTGTTTTGATTTTGTAGAGTGCGTAGTTGGCATAAAGGATTCAGCTGCATTCCTCTGGCATCAAGCAGATCTAGAAGGGAAGTCTTTGATGCATGATTTTCCAGATAATATGTTGAACCTTAGGGGCTGTTGGCAATTTCCAAATTTTTAGCCACGTAGTTTCGTCCGAAGGATTAATACCGTTGAGAGCAAGACTATAAGCAGAAGCCACAGAGAATTTTCCACTTGCAGTCACAAACCAAACTGCTCTATCTTCTGTTTGGGAATAAGGAATGGAATAGAAATGATTCTTCTAGCAATGTCTGGTGGCCACCAATAAGAAATCACGTCCAGATTCCATTCCTTGCTAGAATGGCTAATGAGATCTGCTACTCGATTAGGAGCATTTCTAGGAATAGGTAAAGGAGCTGCCAAGGGAGGCTAATAAGGAGTCCAAAAATCACTCCAGGGGTTAATTGAGGCTCCATTTTCCACTTGATAAAAAAATATCCTTGTAGAGAAGATCTCTTGTAGGACACAGTGATTTCCAGCCCCATAAAGACGAATGAGAGCTAGATGCATTCATAAAAGAAGTATTCGGAAAATACCTTTGTTTCATGAGACAGCTCCAAAGAGATGAAGGATTATTAATGAGCTCCAAACCCTTTTTTTCCAAAAGATAAAGATTCATAGATGTTGAATCTTTAACATTTAGGCCTCCATATCGTGTGGGTCGACAAATGGTTTTCCAAGAAACGGTCGGGATATGTGATGCTTCCTCACTAGACCAGAAGAAGTTCTTACTAATGGTGTCGAGCTCCTTATGAACAAAACTAGGACTTTAAAGCAAGACATAAAATGCTGAGGCATAGCTGATAAGGATGATTGAATCAAAACCAGTTTACGTACTGTACTTAAAAATTTGGCTTTCCAATGTTGAAGTTTAGTAGATACTCTCTGAATCAAGCTGAAGCAATGAGCTTTGGACAGTTTACCGCTGATAAAAGAAATCCCATGTATCAATAGAACTAGTCGGGATGATGTGAAAAAATTCAAAGAATCCTTCTTGTAGACGACGAAACACTTGGACTAAATTGAGCTCTAGTTTTCTGAAGATTGAGAGTCTAACCTGAGTATCTACAATACTCTTCTAGGATATAACTCAATTCTCTAGCTTCATTCATATCAGCTTTCCCAAATAAAATAAGATCATCTGCAAATGCAAGATGAAAATCCTTGCACAGTTGGATTCCATTGATTCGCTTATCATCCAAAGCCTTGGCAAGGTGAGTGGAAAGAACATTAGCATAGAGTACGAACAAGTATGAAGAAAGTGAATCACCCTGTCAAAGTCCTCTTGTTGGGGGAAAAATGGTAAAGCAGACCCATTATGAATAATACTCAATTGTGACGATTCTACACAGAACATACTTGATTGATCCACGTAGAGTTGAAACCATAAGCAATAAGATTTTTCCTTAGGAAAGTCCATTCTAATCGATCATGCTTTCTGCATATCCACTTTGATAGTCACATACCCTGCCTTGCCCCTTCTGTGTTGCTTGATCTTATGAAGGATTATATGACAAATAAGGATATTATCCTGAATGTGTCTTCCCTTAACAATCCATTTTGGTTGAGAGAAATGATTTTATCCAATAGAGGCTTCAATCTTCCAACAATAATTCTAATAATCACTTTGTAAAGGAAGTTACAAAGACTTATAGGTCCGAATTCCCCCATTGGTGAAGGGGTTGTCTACTTTGGGAATAAGAGCATGTTAGATCAAACACCAAGAAACACGAATAAAGAAAGACAATAGATCCGTACGACACAGAGATTTAACGAGGTTCACACACCAGGGTGGTGTGCTACGTCCTCGGGCGAAGAAGAAGATGATTCACTATGCAGAAGAAGGATTACACCCTAGCAGCGGCGAGGAAGAACTTGCCCTGAAACCCTAGCTTCGTGAAAACCCTAGAATACAATGACTCTCAACAAGCAACAGTACATTATATATATACTCCAAATAGCGGTTCGACCCATCGGGTCGCGGTCGATCCGGTCGAACCATACCGTGGGGGCGTAGCTCCCGCACCCCCATACGAGATCAGTGATGGGGATAGGCCCAAGCCCTCTGCTTCCATCACAGATCTCAGAAAATTTCCCATTCGGGTCGCCACCAAAATATGTCGGATCGGGTCAATCTTCAAAACGGGTCAAGAATTCGAGACAAACTTAACAGAGCAATATAAGTTTGATTCATGTTAAGAATAAAAGTACTTGTGTTGAAGAAATTTTATATGGCTGAAATGACCTCGGTACTGATTAAATGCCATGTTTTTTGAAAAAATAAACCTGAATAACTATCTGGACTCGGAGACTTGTAAGCGGGCATGCTCATAACAATGAAAGTAATTTATTCATCAGAGACATGATGTAGAAGGGATTCAATGTCCTCTTAAGTTATTCTTCCTTGAATGTGCTCAAAATATGGATCATGTATAATAGGATGTTGAGATGAATATAGACTTTCGAAAAAGGTTTGGAAAGCATTACCAATATCTGCATCAGTAACCAGATTGAGACCTTCATGATTAATAGATTGAATGATGTTTCTTCCTCTTCGCTAAATAGTGGTTAGGTGAAAAAATATGGTATTTCGGTCTCCAAACTTTGTCTTCTCTAGGCGAGACTTCTGGTGCCATAGAAGCTCTTCTTGATAAGCAAACCTTGTGAGCTTTTCCGTAATCTATTTTTCTATAAGAGACCATTACTCTGACCTCAAACTAAACTGGATAGAGTAATGTAACTCCAACTCTCTATGTAGAGCTTCACACTTGTAATGTAGATTCCCTACTTCCTGATTGTTCCATTTCTTTAGAGTGCACTATAGATTGCTGAGCTTGCTGATTAATTGATAGAAATTGGATCCATGAGCCTTAAAAGAACTCCAAAAGGATTTTATAAGATCGAAGAATGTTGGCTCCAGTAACCAGAATGCTTCAAATCTAAATGGCCTTCTAGCTCTTCGAAGATATGGAGAAGGTTGAAGAGTGATAGCCTTGTGATCGAATGTGGCAATTGTTTCTCGAGTAACTGAAGCTTAAGAGTACAAAGTAACCACTCCATGTTAGAGAAAAATCGATCCAATTTTGCCTCTATCCTTTGATTGCCAACTTTCCTATTAGTCCAAGTGAATGAATTCCCAGGAGATTCAATTTTAGATACACAAGCAGACCTTACAAAGTTATTAAGAGGTTGAAGCTGATTGGCTGTGATAGAACGTCCACCAATTTTGTCATCTGGACTAAGACACGAATTCCAATCTCCTATTAATATCCAAGGGTGTTGAATGAAAGAGGCAAATTGTAAGAAAGAATCTAACTGCAACATTCTAGTAGTTTGAACACAACTAAGATAAACAAAAGAAACATCCCAAATTTGTTTTTTTTCCCAAAAAGGTTACAGAAGTGGGAAAAAAATCGTCTGCAATTCCGATCTCGTACAATTCCGTGCAATACCACCTTCAGGGGGTGACACGTGTATTGATACCAATACAATGGTCTAGATCTGATTTAAATGTCTCTTCATTGATTTAATATTTTATTAGTTATACCAGATCTGGACCATTGTATTGGTATCAATACACGTGTCACCGCCTGAAGGTGGTATTTTACGGAATTGTACGAGATCGGAATTGCAGACAATTTCAACCCGTATACCAACTGGATAACCACAAAATAGTGACATTGACTTTTGAATTTCACATCAAAAGCAATCCTCCTGCTCCGTTATCAGCTAATACACAAGTGAAAGTGATCATATGATAGCGATATACAAAAAGTGTGAAATTGAGGGAAGCCATCTTGGTCTCAGACAAAAAGCATAGAACAGGTATATATTTATTCAAGAGTTTACAGATTTCCCGCTTTGTCGAGGGTTGACCAATCCCTCAACAATTGAACACAATAATGCTCATGGCTGCCTTGGTGACTATTTCCAGCTAGCCACTGAAGCCTCAGATTCATAAAGGATGCTTTTTTCTTGTCCTCCTTTGCTTTCTTGGATGAGTCATAGCCTTGAACGGGAAATAACTGAAGAAGCTGCAGCTCATCCTCCTTATGTGAGGGCCTCTTCCTTGGGTTTTGAATAAAAAAAAAGGAACTGAAATTACCTCCAGCATTCATAAAATTTTGAGAAGGAGAGATCAAAAGAGTATATCCTTCGAAGGAGACCATTAGGAAGAGTAAAGAAAGTTGGATTACCAGCTTTCACCCCAAATGCTTCAGTAGGAACAGCAAAGTTGGTAAGGATGTGATCCTGTTGTCCTGAACTGCTGTTGCCATTATGCACTTGTACAGTAGGCTGCTGGAGGATCTGAGACGGAATGCATTCAAAGGTTCCTGAATTGTACTGTCCTTTTGGTCTAGCAGTTAAAGGGAAGACCGGGAGAAGGATGTTGTTTCTGCAGAATGCTATAGGTTCTGTGACTGTAGGAATTTGTGGAGTGGGCAGCTCTATACCATACACATGAGCAATCTGAAGAATAGATTTCAGAATTTCAAATTTTCTCTTTTGAGAGTACTGGATCAGTTCTTTTCCTTCTCCAGACTTGGTGGCTTTCATCTCAGATTGAGGGGTCGAATTCTGACCCTTATGCATAAACACCTCATCGTAGATTTTGTAGATTTTAGGCAAGAGGCTAGAACGTCGAGGTGGGATGGCTGCCTTTGGAATAAAAGCTGCAGTAGAAGCTTGCACATTATCAGCTAATGCTTTAAGGAATTCTGGCCTTCATTTGTAGGGGCACTGAAGACCCTTGTGTCCCACTTGAATGCAGTTCGCATATAGATTTTTGGGGAGATGTTCGTATAAGAAATTCACCCAAACAGCCCCTGCACTTCCTAAATTGACTTGAACCGAAGGAACCAGCTGATGAGTAAGGGGGATTATAATCCTTACTGCAGGATTATTGTTGGAGCTAATCGATCCTAAGGGGCTTTCAATCTCCAGCCATATTTGAGTTTTTGAAAAAACCGAGGCAAGGATATCATACTCGAAGTACATCCATTCTAGATTTTCAACTTGTGACCAAAGAATTGCTACTGTGAAGTTCACTTTATTAGATGGAACATCTGGATTCCAAAGCTGTAACACAACAAGATGATCAAGATAAATCCACGACTGCGAAAAGAGAATTACATGCATATCACGTGCATTGTTGAACTTGACCACAAATCTGTCAATAGCCCCTTCAACAAGGTGGATTTCTTCGACTCTCACAGACTTGGTCTGCCAGGCCTTATTGAATATTGAGCAAAGTTCTAACTTGGAGACCTCCACATTGTCACAAACCCATCCGACCAGCTAGTACTTTAATTGATTTTTTTCTGCTTGAATGGAAACTTTAGGAATGTCAACAGGGGATAGTGACATATTTGGAAGTTCTAACTTGGTTGAGAGTTCTTCTACTAGTGAATCAGCCATATCCTTGGAGCTCAGACCATCATCATCCTGAGGTTGAGAAGTTTGAGTTAAAGAAATGGGAGTAATTGGGATAACCTCCGTTGAACTGAGGAGGCCTAAGCACAATTGAACTGCAGGAGTAAACACAAAAGATGGGATTACAGCAAGAGTTTTGGAAGGTAAAGCTCACCAGTCCAAGGATCCCAATTTAAATAGGAACCTTACCATAAATGAAGGTCTAAACATCCTAGAGTTATGATGAGCTAAAATTGAAGAGCCTCTGCCCATTGTGTGCTGCTGTGAGGCGTGTGAGAATCAATTCAAAAAAACCCACCCACTAAATGAAGAAATCAAGTGTTTATCTCTAATAATAAATCCGATGGATCTCTGTGTTAGGATGCTGCTTTTAGACAAAAAAAAAAGGGGATCACAGCGTTCTAGAACACTCAAAGAAAAGAGAATCATGATTATCTTGGAGAAAGGGGCTTTAAAACTCTTATGCAACAAGGATTTAGAAGACGAAACCTCATGATAAATGAACAGTTGTGGGCCTTTAATGAATAAGAGGAGTGCGCCGACAATAGGGAAAAAAGTGGCTGGAGATCCAATTTTGACCAATAACAGGATATGGATAACCGCAAATCTTCTGACTCTCCTTGTGAAAGGAACTAGGACAAGCTACGAGAAATTGAAATTTAGAAATAAACCCATAAGCATTAAAATCTTTAGCACGGGGCCGGAGCTTCATAATAACTTGTGTGAGATGTGAGATTGATTTCCTCAAAGTGTAATTTGCCTAGAAGATGAATCATTAGAAGATTTAGCCTCGCTGACAAGGAAAGAATTGGAGGAATTGAAGGGAAAGAAAAGAGGATTAAGAAGGGAAAATCACAGCAAGAAAAAGGAAAAGAAATCAATCTAGAAAATGAGAATATAAGGAAGGTGATCAAAGAATAGCTGCAAACAGATTTCTAAGGGGAAACATCAGTATTCGAAAGTAGAAGAGCAGCAGGAAGATGATCTCAAAAACCCTTAGAAGGATCTTAGAAGGATCCTATTGGTAGGGCAAAAGAGAAAAAATGAAAATTATAAGATTGGATCAGAGGCTTTATCCTCATCCAAGGTCCTATGCATGCTGGCTTTTAAGATTACTTAAACGGGATTTTAGTCTGCCAAATTACTTATCCAATGGGACTCACATCAACAGGTGTGGTGTATGATGTAGAGAGAACCCTAGGAACTAGAGTCCCTGTACAGGCTGATTAGGTTGACAATACTAACGTGGGTTAAACTCAAGTATGGGCTGAAAGTAAAGGGTAAGCAACATGCATGAACTATATGCAGATTTAAAACCAGAAAAATCACTGCAGCAATAGCAATGAAATCCTAACAATAACACCAACCCAACAGATTTCAATTAGGTAATATGGGGATGGGAACATGGGTAGTAAGATGTCAAATGGGCTGCATGCACTTCTAGGTTCTAGCAGTAGCAGTTACTAATCCAGTCCTTAATTTGCGGTCAATAATCAAAATCAGAAATACATTTAATGTAGAGGTTCAACAAAGGAACAAAGTAGGAGTAAAACAAAGGCTTCAAATAGGGGTTGGGAGGCATACAACTGAAACCGTGGGTGAAAAAAAAAAGGGTTTATGTTGTTGTAATAACAACAGGGAGAATAAGAGGTTGGGGTGAGAACAATGAGAAATATCGAGAAGTAGAGGAAGAGAGAAGAAGAGAAATTATTTTACTGCTAAGAGAAAAGGAGAAGAGAAGATGCAATCCACGATGAGGGGAAGAAAGAGATTCACTATAGGGGGAACTTCTTGTGCATAATGTTGTTTTCTATTTTCATTGACTGAATTCTGGTCATGGATCTTATAATTCAATAAATGATAAAATCCCAATAAATCCTAATCAGAATCTAATAGTTTAGAAAAGTAAATAAAGAGCCCTTCTCTAAGTAATTAAAGGAAAGCAAATTTACATTCTTAAAATAATAATTATAATAAAACAATAAAACCGGTAGTTCTCTCTTGTGTTGAGTGCTCAAGTGGTTCCGTACAAAGCTATCCAAGGAAATTAGAACTACGGAGTCCTTGCGTGACTCCAAGGTAGGCCCCATGTTGATCCTCATCCATTCAGCCAAATAGAATCCAAGGTAGGTGGTCTTCTGCAATGCCTTCTCTAATAGACTCAATAGCCTGGATTGATTTCCGCGTCATCTCTCCCCGGCTTGGAAGAATTCACCATCGTTGAATTAAGATTCATATAATACTGAAGCATGTTTGGATTGAGCTTTTGAAGCTCCTCAATAGTGATCCACATACTGTCAATCTCAGGGCGTCCTCTCCATTTGACCAAGAACTCTCGTGAATCTCCTTCCCTTGTAGAAGTTTTTGGCCAAGGATGTTCTCAACTTCTTTAGCTCTCTTTGCAATTTTAGGTACATGTGGTAAAGAGGTAGGGGAAGGGAAGGGATTGTTGTTTTATGGTTGTCCTTGTTGGCAACTCGGCCACGTGGCAATGATGACGTGGCGGTGATGACGTGGCGGTGATGCCGTGGCTGTGATGACGTGGCCAGTTTGGGTGACATGGATGAAAATGATGATATGGTAGTGTCTAGTGTCACCGATGAGATAACAGAGCATCTTGGTATGCATGAAGTGGTTTAATACATCATTAATAGGTGGTGCGGGTTTCTGGGTCAAAACTGGCAAAATTGGCCTATTTACGATCGAGGGTATTTTCGGTAGTGAAAATGATATTTTTGGAAGATCGGTTCTTCATGAAAAAGATATATTGTAATTTACCTAGTCCAGTGCATTTGATTTCGTCACATTCCGATACCGTATGAAGAAGTTATGGCATTTGTGGAAGTCGAGGGCAGTTTCGGCATTGAAGATGAATTTTTTAAAGGAAGTGTTCTACATGTAACAATACGACAAAAATACAATATTTCCAACGGTTCTGATTTCATCAAGTTCTGATTCCGTATGAGAAAGATACGTCATTGAAAAGGTGTAGGGGCATTTTGGTCTTTTTACATGGATGATTCAGATGATTGAGTCTTCTGAAAAGTTGTAGAGCATCCAGTTACGATTTCAACGCACTTCATTTCAT